>NC_091475.1:205225537-205520537 GCF_036971445.1 Narcine bancroftii
GCGGGGGGCGGGGGGCGGGAAGAAGTTTAATGGAACCTGCAGAAGTCAATGCTAACGCCAACCAGTTAGAAGGTGCCCGGATAGAAGATAAGGTGCTGTTCTTCATAGGATATAAGGTTTGTAGTTGCCTGCCACTTTAATCTTCTATCCCTCTCCCACTCTGACCTGTCTGCTTGTTGCGTTCTGATGAGGACCGCTGTGAGCTTGAGGAACATCCCATCCCCTTCTGCCTAAGCATATTGCAGCCTTCTGGACTCAATTCTACAGCTTCAGGTAAATGACCTTCACTATTAGTATCCAGTGGATCATTCTCCCTCCACTTGCCCAGCATTTCTCAGCTTTACATTTCTTTATTGATGTTTTCCCCTCTGACTGTGACTGTTGGTGCCACCTACATCCTGCCAATCACCAGCCCCACGTAAAGGCTCGCGCCGCTCCCTGGGCAGGAGCAGAGCACACGGAGCCAGAGAGGATACAAAACCTGGTGTGCAAGTTTTATGCTAATTAAAGCCCTTCATTGTTTGTGCCATCGATCAGGATCAGGGTTCGAGTCCTGTGCTGTCTGTAAGGAGTTTGGATATTCTCTCCATGTCTGCGTGGGTTTTCCTCATGGGCTCTGGTTTCCTCCCATTGCTCAAAGTTTACCAGGGAGGGAGGGGGGGTTTAGATTAATTGGGTGTAAATCGAGCAGGACAGGCTCAAAAATGGCCTGTTACTGTGCTGTCTATCTAAACTCTGTCCTCGTTAACCAGCAATGAGTTGATGATGTCAGCACTTCATCCCCACAGTTGTACATGCATTACCCTAACATTCCCTTTGTCTTCTCTGCCCCCGTCTCCACCTGCTCTGTGCTGGAAGGAAAAGGTTTGAGAACCCCTGTTTAAATCATCTCTCATGGACTCATTATGTGCAGGGTTTCCCAACTCCAAAGGAAATGGGCCAAGGACCATTTTTCTCATGCAACATATTTCAGTAACAATTGGGACTGGAGCAGAGATTCTTAAACTTCCCACCTTAAGCCACCCACATCCCACCTTAAGCCACCCCTTCCTCATCACAGAGCACCAATGGCATGATTAGTTAAAGTGGGATGCGAAAAAAGGTTGAGAACCACTGCTCTAAGTAAATGCCATTAATAGAGGGAAGGGAGACCCCATTGATCTTGTCAATAGACAATAGACAATAGACAATAGACAACAGGAGCTGGAGTAGGCCATTTGGCCCGTCGGGCCAGCACCGCCATTTTAGATCATGGCTGATCATTACCATCAGTACCCCTTTCCAGCCTTATCCCCATAACCCTTAACTCCGTTACCCACAAGAGTCTTATCTAACTCTCTTTTGAACATAGTCAGCAAATCCATTTGGATGATCCTCTGTATTGACTTCCGGTCCAGTTCTTTGCAGCTACCGTCCCACACAATGACGCAGTCAGCCAGGACACTCTTAATTATGCCTCCTATAAAAGAAGTCAAGATGGAGGCCGGCAGCCACAGGGTATACAGAGACATGATGGATATTTTATAAATCCCAATTTTTTCACTCTAAAATGGTTTTTAAACAGCCGCTGTGTAATTTTCACAAAATTCCCACAAGGCAGGCTGTGTAATAAGTTCAGAACAGAAATGAAGGACTCTTTCTCATTCTGAAATTCTTCCTGCGCAGCCCTAGATGATTTTGCAGACTGCCTGCAGTCTAAACGGAACCGAAGGTGATCCGAAACAATGGGCTAATGAATGCTGTGCTGATGCAACCATTGGACAGTCTGTGACTGCCTGTGCCTGTCTGCATTTCTACCTGCCTACTGCTGGGGACGACCCACTGTACCCACAGGGAGGTAACCTGGGAGACAGGCTCCACCTACACCCTGCCAATCACCGGCCCCACGTAAAGGCTCACGCCGCTCCCTGGGCAGGAGCAGAGCACACAGAGCCAGAGAGGATACAAAACCTGGTGTGCAAGTTTTATGCTAATTAAAGCCCTTCATTGTTTGTGCCTGTTTGTTCGCAACACAGCGCACCACAAACACAATGTGCGATGGCGCGTTCAACTCGCGACATAGCAGCGCCCATGCATGAAGCACATGAAATTACGGTTCATTTGAATAATGCTGTAGGTACTCGCTGCCAGCTTTAACATGATCTGTGGGTCGAGAGGCATTTTGCTCTTCGGTCTGGAGGCTTTATTGGATGCAGATTAATGACGTCACAGATGGCATCGCCCGCAGGGTCTAGGTCACGGTTGGCATCGAATCACGTCCGGCCGCAACTCAGGTATTTAGTGTCAACATCCTTACTGTGTGAGCGGCCACTCTGGAAGGCAAGTGTGAATATTGTCGATGGGAAATTATCGGAGCGGCTGTGCAAGAACCAAAATAAGAGAAACATGAGGCATTGGTTGAATAAGTTGATGATACTATAAGGATATCTTAAAGAAATCTCTTGGTGCCTGCCACATTGACCACCGCCAGTGGCTGATCTCGCCTCCAACCATGCATCTTGCCGCCTCACAGTTCAGCGGACAGCAAGCTCCTTGGAAGAAGACTGCAGAGCCCACCTCACTGACAAAAGACAAAGGAGGTAAAACCCAACACCCAACCCCAACCCACCAATATTCCCCCTGCAACCGCTGCAACCGTGTCTGCCTGTCCCGCATCGGACTTGTCAGTCACCAACGAGCCTGCAGCTGACGTGGACATTTACCCCTCCATAAATCTTTGTCCACGAAGCCAAGCCAAAGAAAGAAAAGACTATAAGGAATATATTGATGATAATGATGGAGACAAAAGATGTCACAATTTGGAATCAAAGCTTGCTGAAGCCATTGCCGAGATTAAATAAGTCTTTCCAGCTGTTAACATAGGTCAAATGGTTCATTCATTTATACTTACTAAGCTGTTTAATTTGCATGAATCTACCTCATTTTCCATTGGATTGGCTTAACTTACTGTCAACAGGAGATTTATGTGAGGAATAAAACTAAAACGCTTGGTTAGTAAATAGGAATAATTGCCCGTGAATTTACTGCCCATCTAGTTTTAACAGCTTACCCTGGATGAGTTCATGTTATGGAAAGATACGGTTGCTTGAAAAAAAAATCTCATTAATTCCTTTATTAAACATTCGAGTCCAATAAAGAAATTATTGCATTATTTTTTTTAATTAAGCTTTTCTTTAATTCCACTAGTTTTCACTCAGATTCTGTCACATAAACACTGGCCTATAAATGTGCAAGAAAGGCTGGAATAATATTTAAGGATCCGTGCATCAGAAGCATTGAAGAAAGGGCAACACGTCCAAGCCTCTTGTGTGAATCTGCCTTGATAGGATTCCTAATCAAAGCAAACTCGAGGCATCGGTTATCCCGCTAACGTTACTCTCATCACAAGGATGGTCAGGGGAGAACCAGTGCGAATAGTGGGGGGTATAATCGGGGCCAATGCACAGGATGGGAAAAGGCTACAGAGGGTTGTGAACTGGCCCCATCAACAAGTGCATTGACCCTCATATGTAAAAAACAATATGTATCTATTTAGATACAAGTCGTTTCTCTACTGCGAGCTATGTCTGGTTGTCCGTCTGCCTATTTTGCACCGAGGACCGGAGAACACTGATTCATCGGTTTGCGCTTCTACAATCAGAAGACAATAAACTTGACTCGACTTGAACTTGGCCAGTGCCATCATGGGCATCACTCTTCCCTCCATAAAGGACATCTTAAGAAAGCTGCCTTTATCATCAAGACCACCTAGGCCATGCCCTCTTCTGGCTGCTACCATTAGAACAGAGGTACAGGAACACCCATGTCAGTAGTTCCTGTGTTTGAGCGAAAGCCGCACTGTGATTCTGGGAGAACATTCTCGGCGACACTAGGTATTATTCTATTTAGGAGAATCCTAGCGAAGATTTTGCCTGCAATGGAATGAGCGACTTCATCCCTAACATCGAAGTACTCGAGATGGCAGGGGCCGACAGCATCAAATCCACGCTGCTGAAGATCCAACTGCGCTGGGTAGGTCACGTCTCCAGAATGGAGGACTATCGCCTTCCCAAGATTGTGTTATATGGCGAGCTCTCCACTGGCCACTGAGACAGAGGTACACCAAAGAAGAGGTACAAGGACTGACTAAAGAAAGCTCTTGGTGCCTGCCACATTGACCACCGCCAGTGGGCTGATATCGCCTCAAACCGTGCATCTTGGCGCCTCACAGTTCGATTTGCATTTATGCAGGAGGCATCTTGACTCAGGGTGTCTTGCGGCACTTCCACAGTTAGCAAACAGCCGCAGATCATGCCCACAGCAACCTCCTTTGAAGAAGACCACAGAGCCCACCTCACAGACAAAAGACAAAGGAGGAAAAACCCAACACCCAACCCCAACCAACCAATTTTCCCCTGCAACCGCTGCAACCGTGTCTGCCTGTCCCGCATCGGACTTGTCAGCCACAATCGAGCCTGCAGCTGACGTGGACATTTACCCCTCCATAAATCTTCGTCTGCGAAGCCAAACCAAAGAGAAGAGACAGGAACACCCAAGCTTCTTCCCCTCCACCATCAGATTACTGAATGGACAATGAACCACAGACCCTACCTCACATTTTTTTCTCTAATTTATTATTAAATAGTGTATTTTCAATAATGTTATTGATACCATTTTTTGCTACCTGGAATGCACATACTGTTGCCACAAAACCCGATTCTGATTCTGAAAGCAATAAAGCCTGTTGGTAATCGGATAAGTGTCCAGAAAGGCTCAAGATTTATCTTGTTCCTTTGCATCTGGATGGAAGTCTCTGCATCAAAGGTCTGGATGGCAGGAATTGTATTTCACAGAATGACGGAAAGGTTTTAACCAAGAAGGAGGCTATAATTGGCACTCCTGTCCATGCCTGCTCACTGCCAGAATAACTCTCCGCTTCCACCCCTGGCTCTTTCTCTGTGACCTTGCAATTTGTTTTCTCCGCCATATAATTTAAACAAACCCCCATTTGAAGGCCACAACTGAACTTGGCTCCATCCACGTCTGTAGGCAACGCATTCCAACTTGCTACTGTAAGGGCGCATTTACGGAAAATAACGCCCCTGTCCAAACATCTGACACCCCATCTTTAAGATAACTTAACCATAATATCAGCTCAAAAATTCAAATCAAACTCGTTAATCTTTTAATTAACAAATTCTGGTGCTACATTAAAATTATAATTCCACCTCTCTTGCTTTCACTGATGCAAACTGGTCGATAATGTGATCAACGTCAGTACTCCTCACTTGTCTCTGAGTGCATTCAGTCACGTTACAAGCTCTTTTTGCTTATCCCTGATGAAAGGCCCAGGCCCAAAACGTTAGTTATTCTTTACTTCCCATGGGTGCTGCTGAGGCACTCTGCAGTAACTCAAGCTGTCACCCAACACCCCTCTCCCCACCCCCACCCCGCCTTCCCCTGACCATGGACCTCCTCCTTAATTAAGTAACTGAGCAGAAGCCTTTTTTTGATTTTTCTGCCTTAATTGCCACTTTATCCTCAAAAACGTTATCGATCTCGGTTCTCAAATACTAACGACCACAATATTGTAGCTAAGACACCAGAAAATTTGACGAAAGCAGTGACTATAAAAACATCAACAGCAATGAAAACAAGAGCGCGTGTTTTGGCGCGCGCAGACGAAACCACGCGATTTGAAGCGTTATGGTAATTGGGTAATAATGACAGCCCTGACCAGAGCATGTTAGAAGGTTCAAAAAAAGTAAACGAGCTTGGAGTTCTAGCCTTGGAGGTTGTAACGTGAATAAAAGCTCTCACAACTGGAGGGAGAACAAATTTTTATTAGCTTATAACTCAAGGTAGGGTCTCACAGTGGTCTTCGGAAGGGTTCTGGGTCTAGGTGGGAAACCAGTGAGCAGGTGGGGGCGGAGCCGGCCATCGACACAAACCCTACCAGTGAATCCCAGTTCACTACAGAGGTATATTGATACTTGTAAGCTGGGCTTACGAAAAATGCTTTTGTTCCTTATAACTAATTACAGGGATATTTTTTTAATTAAAAAAAATACATTCCTTGCTGAAATGCTACACAAAAATAGTTTAGACTGTCATTTTGGTGTCGCCCCCTCTGATGGCGTCCCCTGGTGCCCCACCCCCCCCCCCCCCCCCCAGGTAGGTCGGAGTGTGGGATGAGTTGGCAGCTGCATTGGTGAATGAAGGCTCGATGTTGACATTTAAGGGACATTTGGATGAGCACATGAACAGGAGGGGTCCAGGACTGGCAGGAACAATAGTTTGGCAGGGACTAGCTGGGCCGAAGGCCTTGTTTCTGTGCGGTTAGGGTTCCGAGATTCCAATAAGGGGCATGCAGTAGACACTCACCTTACCTCCAATGCTCAGATCTGTGAAAATGAGGAGGCAAATTTTAAAAAATCAATCTCAAACAGACAGTGATGTTAATTGAAACATCCTGAACTGGCTGGTGTGCAATGGTTTGACCTGACTCAAGTTCATAGGTTTATCAGAATCTACATCTACCCAAAAGGCAAAAGTGAGGCACAGATGCAAAATCTGTGCATCAGAATAATGTTTTATAAATTTAGACATGCAGCACGAAAACAGACCTTTCCAGCCCACGAGCCCAGGCCAGCCAAATACCCCAATTGGACTGCAACCCCCATACGATCTTGACTGGTGGAAGGACACCGGAGCAGTCGAAGGAAATCCACCCAGACAGGAGGACAATGTACAAACAAACCTTACAGGCAGCACTGGATTTGCTGGCGCTGTAATAGCGTTGCGCTAGTCGCTGCGCTAACCAAGCCACTTCCACTTGGAGGGCAGGGAAGGAAGCTCCACTGGAATTGAGGCAGGAATCATGTTCAGGAGGGCTAACCTTGTAAAGAAAGGTGTGATGATATACCATTAGCCGACTGCAACGGGGAGACCTGCATACCTGCAGGAAGAGCACTGGAGGACAAGACAACACCTGGCCAGCTGTCAATCAGCCAACCTGAATGGAGTAAGCCCCTCCCGGTCGATTGCCAATCATCCGCCGGGATATAAGCCACATCCGGCCTCTCAAAGTCAATCACTCGAAGCTACAGCTAACTGGAGCAGGGACTTAAGTGGAATAAAGCCTGTTGATCAGTCTTGTGCCTGCTTTTCTGTATGACAGTACACCACAAAAGAGGGTACATTTTAAAGGAGGATCTTGAAAGAGAGAAGGGAAGATGGTGGGATGGAAACACAGAGGGAATTTCAGGTGCCCTGGTTATAACTGCAATGAAGGACAGAGTGCTTGGATGGTGTGTGACAACAGAAGGCTCCAAAGCGAAGAGAGTCAAGACCATCAAGGGATTGAGTTATGGCCCATATCACATTTGATGCATCGCACCTTCAACATCTCTGATGCACTGAGCAACGCTAATGGGCAGCTTTTAAACATGTTTGCATGAAAGTCCTTTTCATCTGGCACTTTAACAGAGTAATTAATCCCTTTTGGATTGTAACAGAGGGTGAAATGATCTCGGGTGAATTAATCATGCTTGCTGTTTCAAGTTACTTTCATGTCATTTTGACCCGAAAGGAAGATGGCGGAAACTATCAGGGCTTTGACGCACGAGAAGCCCTTTTGTGTTTCCTCGAGGGCGGTGGCCTAGAAAATCTGCAACTGCTGGGGACTTGCTTGGAAGATGGTGTTTTTTCTATTGAGAATACCACAAGGTAAATCTTGCAGAAGCAAGCTGGGTTTTTTTTTAAGCACGTCTAACCAACCTTAACTACTGCATAGGCAAGAAATCATATGTGCTGATCCTTTCCTTAAAAGCCCAACCTGTGAGTGCCACAAGGAGATACAATTAAAGGCTTCCTTCAAGCAGGATTTCGTCCGTAGAATCATTGTGAGGCTTCTCTCCTCTCTGTTTCTCTGCCACTGTTTGCTCTGAAGTTGTGAAACCCAAATGCTTGCCGATTGTGTGATTGTAGTGAAAATGCTGGAGGAACTCAGCAGGTCTCACAGCGTCTACAGGGAAAAGGTAACCAACATTTCGGGACTGAGTCCCTTCTGGGGCAAAACCAGGGAGACAACTGAATGAAAATGTAGGGAGAAGGAGAGGAGGGAGAAGTGGGGGCATAGGGATGAGCGCAGGCTAACCAAGAGAGCAGCAGGGATTACAGATGGGGGAGCTGTGAGAGAGGCTCTCACAGAAGTCCCCTTTAGACAGGAGGAGGAGGATATTTTCAGGCCAGGCATTGCTTGAAGAGGCTTCGCTGTGAAACAGCCTAGTTAATGCTCAAAAGTACGGGGATAGTGTCACCCAGTGGGGTAACTCATGATGGTGTCACACTCCCCCTAGGCCATCCCCTCCATGGACCTCTTCCCATATCAGAACGGACAGAATCCTTAGTAACGTTTTTGGTACTAATGTTACTTGTAAATCTTAATATCATCGAATGTAATGGCAATAGAAGTAAGGTAAACAACTGGCAAAATTAAAATTACACCCTTAAATGACAATATCATATGCTAAGCGGCAACGAGAACAGCAGCGTGTGCTTGTGGCGCGTGCAGTCGAAACCACATGATCCGAAGCGTCATTGTAATTGGGAAATAAGAACAGCTCTGACCCGGGCGCATTAGAAGGTTCAAAACGAAAATAAATTAGCATCGAGTTTTAGCCTTGTAGGTAAACTGATATATGTAAGCTGTTATTACTAACTACAGGGTTATTTTTATTTTAAAAAAATTCTGCTGAATCACTGAACAAAAATGTTATAGACACCATCATCCCCTCTGATGGTGACACCTGGTGTAGCCCGCACCACCCCACCCCCCGACCCAGTGCGCCAATGCCTCAGCAGATCCCAAAGCAAAGATATGGATCCAATGTTTCAGGACAAATGAAAAGAAGGTAGGTGCCTGAATAAAAAAGTATGAGAAGGGGGAAGAAAGGGGAAGGGGAGGAGCATGGGCCAACAGTCGCAGTTGCGCACTTACGAGCATCGGGCGTAGTGGCGTTCGCCGCCAGTAATGTATCTGGAGCGACACACGAGAATAGCAGCAGGCATGCGCGTGTCAGAGCAGGGGGCTGCATACATTGTGATGGACCGTGCACAGGTGAAGGGCGCATAGGAGGAGGAGGGTGAGAGCGTCGTGATCACCCGTGCGGAGGAGACCCAATGAGAAGGACAGTGGGATTTGGCTGAGTGATGTTTTATGGGACGGAGAGAGAGAGCTGTAGTGACGGAAAAGAATAAAGAAGGTCAACTCCATTTTGTACTGGAGGATGAGTGAATCTGTTCTTACGATTGTGTGTATCTTGTATAATAGAGCCACAATAATGCTACAGGAGGACATGGATGGAGAGAAGAGCAGAGAAGTGATTGGAGGAGGAAAAATAGGTTGGTGAATGCAGGGCTGGAGGAACAGGATAAGGATAGAGAGAGAGGGACAGAAGAGAGGGGTTGGGGAGCAGGATGATTGGAGAAATAGGGAAAGGGTTGGGGAAAGAGAGGGTTGGGCGAACAGAAAGTGGTGAAGTCGATGTTCACGTCATCTGGTTGGAGGATGAGGTGCTGCTCCCTGCCTGTTTTTGCCTCTTGCCCGATGAAGAGCCCAGGTCCAAAACGTTGGTTGCACTTTGCTTCCGATGGATGTTGTGTGATCTGTTGAGTTTCTACAGTGCATTGTTCATCGAATGGGAGAACTCATGAGGGTCGCAGAGAGAATGTCCAGACTCCACACAGACATCAGGCAGAGTGAGAATGGAACCCAAGTCACTGGAACTATGTGACAGTAATACTTATTGCTCCAACAGCATTGCTGCCAAGGATAACGATCACCGATCTCATTCTGATTACTATACTGGGACCTTGAATTGAGGAACCATCTCACATCATAATCAAGAAATCAAGATTTTGTTTATTGCTGCATTCACCTGAAAAGTTAAAATGTCAAATGTATTTATCACATAGTGGCAGGCTATTCCAGCATTGAAAACCATGCCTACATTAAACCCAATTAATTGCTCAACCCCATTCATGTTTAGAACCTGGGAGGAAACCAAAGTACCCAGGGAAAATCCATGAAGACACAGGAAGAATATACAAACTCCTTGCATACAGCACTGAATTGAACCTGGGTCACTGGCGCTGTAATAGCGTTGACTAACCGTTACGTTGATTGTATCTTTATTAGCCCTGGAAAGGGTTTTGTAAATTTACTCATTTACGTCATCAGTAATCAGAGCCGGCATTTATTTTCCATCCCTAATTGCTTTTCACCTGAAGATTGGCTTGGCCATCTATCAGCCAACCAGGATAAGCAAGGTGAATTTCTCTGGTTAAAAGGCAAAAGTAAACCAGGTGTATTTAAAAAAAAACTGTTTCCAAAACTTGCAGTGCGATCTGGACGAGCTAGAAAATGGATTTAAAAATAGCAGATGCAATTTAATGCAGACAAGTGTGTGGTGCTGCATTTTGGAAGGACAAACCAAGAAAGGAAATGATTGGGTACTGAGCAATGAGGTAGAACAGAGGGATCTAGGAATTCAGATACATAATTCCCTGAAAGTGGCATCACAGGTGGATAGGATTGTAAAGAGAGCTTTTGGCTTATTGGCCTTCATTAATCAAAGTACTGAGTACAAGAGTTGGGATGTTATGGTAAAGTTGTACAAGACATTGGTGAGGCCAGATTTGGGGTATAGTGCAGAGAAGATTTACTAGGATGTTGCCCTGACTTCACAAACTGAGTTCCAGGGAAAGGTTAAACAGATTAGAACTTTATGCCCTGGAGCAAAGAAGGATGAGGGGAGATTTAATAGAGCTATTTAAAATTATGAGGGGCATAAACAGAATAAACGTAGATAGGCTTTATCCACTGAGGGTAGGTGAGAAACAAACCAGAGGATATGGGTTAAGAGTGAAAGGGTAAAGTTTAAGGGGAACATGAGGGGAAACTTTTTTCATGCATAGAGTGGTGGGGGTGTGGAACAAGTTGCCAGATGAGCTGGTGAATGCAGGCTCAATTATAACATTCACAAAGAATTTGGACTGGTAAATGGATAGGAGAGGTATGGAGGGTTATGGACTGGGTACAGGTCAGTGGGATTAGGCCAAAAACATGGTTTAGCACAGACTAGAAGGGCCGAAGGTGCCTTTTTCTGTGCTGTTGTGTTCTATGGTTTTAAGAGTTTCACCGTCGTCATTCAAGAGAAGAGCTTAGTAAATTGCAGAAATAATCAGTTATGTAAATTTAAATTCTACAATGCTCCCAGATCCAGAATCCAAACAAGCCATCTTAATGGGGCCATAGCACTTTAAGGGGGCCATGGATTGAATCATAAAATATATGTTATGTTTTTCATGTAAATTTAAATGTAGTCATAACAGCACGATAACCTGTGTTGTCCATTTACACCCAATTGACCTTCAATCCCTGTACATTTTGAATAGTGGGAGTCAAGCGGAGTGCCTGAAGGAAATCCATGCAGATGCAGCGAGAACGTAAAAAATTCTTACAGACAGCGCCGGTTTCGAACCTGCGTCGCTGGCGCTATAATATCGATATGCTAACAGCTACGCGAATCGTGCCGCCCAATGTTAGTTGGTAGGAGAAATATGGAAGAAAGCATCACAGGGAAGGGGGCCCAGAAACTTTGAACAGAGTCTTGGGGGGGGGTGGCATAGCTAAAAACAAGGTTTGAGAATGGCTGATCTAGACCTCAGGATATCAGACAAGCACTTATTTTCCAAACAAATCAGGATGCATACCAGTGTTCCTGAAGAATATTTTATTTTATTCTTCTCTTCAATGTGGCCATGTCTGGCATTCTTTTGTTTAACAATAAATAAAATTTTGGAGTTCTACAACACATGAACAAGACCTTTGGACCATCCATGCTGACCAAGTTGTCCACCTGATCTAGTCCCCTGCACTTGAATTTGGCCCAGATCCCACTACCAGACACATATTTCCCCCCTCCCCCCCCCCATTCTCTGCCTTCCATAGTTCCCTCCATGACTCCTGCATGCACTCAACCCCCCCTATCAATCACACCCTCTGGCACTTTCCCCTCTGGTTGCAGGAAGTGCCACGCGCCCACACCTCCTCCCTCACCACAGTCCCAAACGGGCCTTTTAAGTGAAGCATCATTTGTGCATCCACAGGATAGATTTACTATATCCAGTGCTTCCTTCCTGGCCTTCTCTACATCGGAGAGACTGGGAGATCACCTTGCTGAGCACTTTCACTCTGTCCGCACCAGTGTCAGGGTCCTTTCAGTGGCCAACCATTTCAGTTCTGCTTCCCACTCCCATACTGATGTGTCTCTCCTTGGCCTCATGTACTATACATAATTGCAGGAACAACACCTGACTTTCCATCTGGGCGCTCTCTCACTGTATGGCATTAACATTGAGTGAGTGAGTGAGTGAGTGAGTGAGTGAGTGAGTGAGTGAGTGAGTGAGAGAGATGCTGTGGGAAGGGGAGGTTGAGAATCACTGCTCTAGACCCAATTGTTACTGAAATATTTTCCTTGAGAAAAATTGCCTTTGGAGTTCTGAAACCATGCACATAACAAGTCAATTGAAACAGTGGTTTTCAACCTTTTACTTTCCACCCACATATCTCCTTAGCAATCCTTTCCTAATCACAGAGCACCAATGGCATAGGGAATACTTAAAGTGGTATGTGAGTGGAAAGAAAAAGGTTGAGAAACACTGGTCCTTGCCTTTCATAATGTGATACACCTCCATTATGTCATCTCTCATCCTCCATTGCTCCAAAGAGAAAAGCTCTAGTTTGCTCAATCTTTCCTCATGAGTCCTGTTCTCTTATCCAGGCAGCATCCTGGTAAATTTCATCTGCACCCTCACCATAGCTTCCACTTCCTTCCAATAATGAGGAGGCCAGAACTGAACACAATAACTGAAAGGCAATGTATTTTCAAGCCAAATTGGTGTGTGTAAGCCGGAGTAGAATCCAGAGGTGGTGGTAATCCGATGCACCTCGTCTCTCTCTTCATTCTGGTTGGCAGAGACCATGTGTTCGGGGAGGGGTAGGAGGAACCGAGGCATGTAATAGTGGTGTATCCTCGAGATGGCTCAGACTGCATCTCTTTTGTAAATGGAGGGGAGAGACAGCATTGAAGTTGGTGAATGGGGTCCCGGTCAAGCAGGCAGCTTTGTCCTGGATGCGCTAGGCTTCGTGGTCATTGGGAAAGTAGAGAGATTTCCACTTCCCAGAGTCTGACAGCAGATTGCAGATGCTGAAATCTGGAGCAACAAGCAATCTGCTGGAGGAACACAGTGGGGTCAACCAGAATCCTAGAACATTACAGCAGAGTGACCCTTCAGCCCTTCTAGTCTGTACAAACTACTTTTCTGCCTTGTCCCACTGACCTGCACCCAGACCATATCCCTCCATACAACTCCTATATATACCTGTCTACATTTGCCTTAAATGTCAAAATTGACCCTGCATTTACCTGTTGAGCTGGCAGTTTATTCCACACTCATTTTTTTATATATCTACTAACTTCAGTGGAAAAAGCCTGCTTGTATTTATTCTAGCTATACCCATGATGGTTTTGTACACCTCTATCAAATTACCCCTCATTCTTCAGCACTCCAGGGAATAAAGTCCTAACCTGTTTAATGGTTCCCTGTAACTCAGTTCTTCAAGTCCTCACAACACCCTTGCAAATCTCTTCTGCACTCTTGCAATTTTACTGTTATCCTTCCTGTAGTTACGTGACCAGCATCAGTAGGAAAAAAATGAATGGTGGCCATTTCAGGTTGGAAACTTTCCACAAGACTTGTGACTTTAGAGCAGTGGTGGGCAACCAATGGCCTGTGGGCCGGATCCAAATTAATCCAGCCTGCAATCCAATGCAAAAGTAGCACGTGCACCCCACCCGCTGAAACAAGTAGTGCAAAATAGTCAAATTCAGTCAAATATGTATTGCGTTGTGTCAAATTCACGTCCCATCAAGTCAAAAATGCGTTGTGTCAAGTCAGAGTCGCATTGCATCACATCACAACAAAGTCGAGTCACGTCACAACATCTCAGACTTGTGTCAAGTCAGTCGTGTCTCATCGAGTCCTGTCATGTCGAGCTGACAGAGTCACGTCACAGTCACGTCGAGACAAAATCCTGTCATGTCAAACTGACAGAGTTGCATCACGTCATCTCAGAGATGTGTCTTGTCAGTTGTGTCACGTCGAGATAAAGTCACGTCATGTTGAGCTGACAGAGTTGCATCACTTCGCGTCAGAGATATGTCACGTCAGTCACATCACGTCAAGACAGTTGTGTCACATCGAGCTGACAGTCACGTCACATCATTCACGTCATGTCGAGACAGTCACGTCACCTCAGTTGTGTCGCATCAAGAGTTGCATCGCATCAAATCTGCATCGCATCAAATTCACGTCTGTTTGGCGGTACCTAAGTGTTTGAGCAACTGTTCTCAAAAATGAAGTACACCAAGAACCACTTGAGTTCAAATATGACTCATGCCCACTTAGATGATATCTTTCTATTGATATTGGATGACATAGTTGTTGATGCCAAAGTGCTTTCAAACAACAAACAAAATCAAGTTCCCGACTGATTGAGCCTGCTGTCTGTTTTGGGGTTAATTATTTTGTTTTCATTCTGACTCATTTTTCTCCTTTTTGACTTCATTGTATTTTTTATTGTGTCATTTTAATGACTAACTTGTGATTTTTGGTATATTTCCAGATTTGAAGATGCCTTCCCTGACCTGAAATGCATCAGCGTGGGTTTTTTTTTTGGAAGGAATATGGTTGATCTCGTTGCTTGAACCTTTTCTGTGGATTATCCTCAGTTATGTTCATCCATTCTACATTACGTAGTTTGAGTACAGACAATCGAAGACTTCAATTACATAATGTCTGTGTTTCAGGATTTATTTCATTTATGGAAGAATCAGTGCGGCCTACCGTTCAACCACTTGCACACCATCCAGCCCACACACGGTAAAAGGTTGTCCACCCCTTCTTTAGAGTTCAAAGTAAAATAACTGGCATCTAGCAAAATCACTTCTCTTCCGTCTCTGTCAATACTGATAAATCCTAATTTACTTTGAGCATATTCTCATAATTTTAGTATGTGTTTAGTGGAATGAAATCCTTTTTAAGATCTCCCATTATTCTGTTGAACACATTCTCCAGATTTCCATTGCTTTCCATTCAATTTGGGCAGAAAATGATGGACTATTTGAGCTTCCAACTATCAGCAAAACATGATTTACATTTGAAGCAAAATGAATTTGCTCTAGAGTCGCCCAGATGTACAGCAGGGAAACAGGCCATTTGGCCCATTGCATACATGCCAACCAATGTTAATCCCATCTTCCTGGAGTACATGCATGTGTTTATAAAGGTGGGGGGGGGGGCAGGGGAAAATGTCATTGACACCTACTCAAACATTGAAAGGCCCAGATAGAGTGAATGTAGAGAAAATGTTTCCACTGGTGGGAGAGTCTGGGACCAATGGACACAGCTTCAGAATAAAAGGACATCCATTTTGAGCAGAGATGAGGAAACATTTAATCAGCCAGAGGTTGGTGTATCTGTGGAGTTTGTGGCCACAGATGGCTGTGGAGGCCAAGTCACTGGATAGATTTAAAGTAGAGGTTGATAGGTTTTTAATCAGTCAGGATGTCAAAGGTTATGGGGAGAAGACAGAAAAACACAGTAGTTATTCCCCGACATATGACCGTAATTGAAACTGAAGGATCAGTTGTATCACGGAATGGATGTCCATTGGAATTATGTACATTTGCTAAAGAAAAAATTTACATGATTTATGTTGTATGTGATAAACTATAACAGGGATATGGGGCATGAAAGAGCCAAAATGTGTGTACTTCCCTTGTTAGTTGGAGACCCAGGGTCCAAAGGTTGGGTGCAGCCATCTTGATTCCTGTGCGCATGCAGGAGTCTTCAGTTGGTGCATGCATGGTGGGTTCAGGTATTGGAGTTCAGTTGGTGCACGTGCAAGAGTTAAGCACCGTAATGATATTGAATTTGCGCTCAGGAATCAAGACAGCCTAAGGAATCCGGGATGCCCACTAACAAGGTAAGTACACACATTTTGACTCTTACATGCCCTGCTATAGTTTGTCAACTACAACATAAACCACATAAATTTTATACTTTATTTTCTTGTGACGGACCCAGAGGACCCCAAAACACAGAAGCTATAGAAATTCACCAAAACAAATTCAGCTTCTCTTTATTTTTCAGCTTATTCTGTCTCATAGTGTTGTCCTGTTTCTATCTTTCTCCAACACTCTCCATTTCTCTTTCTTCTTCCACCCTCCTTTTCTCCAACTCCAATTGCAATTCAACAGATCTCTCCTCCAGAAAATTTTCTTAGTCTTTCTCAACAAATTTTCCCTCATCTACATAATATTTCACTATAATCCTCTGTATTTTATTTTCTTCATCCAATGCTTGACTTCAGCCAGCTTTAATGCCTTAGCAATGACCAGCAGTTCATCTTTTCTCTTGCACTGCAGATGGTGATTGTGACAAAAATGTACAAATATCCATTGCTACTATTTTTCGACACATACAGGCTTTAAATTAGCTTGGAAAAACCAATGAACTTATATTCACAAAAACTACAAAAGTTTAAGATTGCAAAACTCCAATTTTCAATCTGAAAAGACGAGCCCCCCCCTAATGTGATGGGCCCCAGCAGACGCAAAAACGCAGCACCAATAGAAATTCATCAAGACAAATGGTTACTTCAACAAAAGTTACTTTTAATTATCTTTAAACATAAAATTAAGATCAAACTTTAACTTATTACTATTAACTTAACCTAAATTAACCTCCTTCTAATTCTAAGTGCATGTGTATGTAATGTTTATATGCTCAAGTGTTATGGAGTTGTGCAAGTGAGAGAGTCGCATGGGCTTTCTGGCAATATCAGTTGGAGAGAGAGAGAGAGAGAGAGAGAGAGAGAGAGAGAGAGAGAGAGAGAGAGAGAGAGAGAGGTTAACAATCTCTCTCAGCCAGTGTGTGGCTGACACTGAAAAGGGGCTGAACAGTCCCGTCTGAAACAAGCCAGAAAGAGCTGGTTGGAAACAAAGTTCCAGAGCAGTGGATGGTTGGAAGTGCTATCTGTCTGATACTTCTCTTGGAAATAGAGGAAGGAATGGAACTCTGAGGTAGCCTGAAAGAAAGAGCTTATCATCTGGAGAACCCTGATGGGGCAAGTTTCATCAGCGAGACATTGAGGTGATTAATGGTGGTACCTCAGTTGTGGAAATCCTGGAACAACAAATCTCTCTCTGCAAACCCTACAAGAACGTTCCTGAGCCATAAACATTTACCTTTCGAGCATTAAAGCTGGTGAACTTTAAACATGTTAAATACTGTGCACAGTATAAGAATTGCCTGATACCAGTGAACTTGGAACAGTGAGAAGTGAGATTGAACTGTGAACCAAAGAACTTTTCTTAAATTTACACACACATCATACAAGTGCACCTAGAATTAGAAGGGGGTTAATTTGGGTTTGTTAAGTAAATAGAGATAAGTTAAAGTTTGATTCTATGTTCATGTTTAAAGTTAATTAAAAATAACTTTTGGTTAAATAACCAATCTCGTCCCACAAACCTTCTATCTGTCCCTCTGACTAATGAGTCCCCAACTACAAGTATCCTGTTCTTATCTCTCCTTCCCTTCTGAACCTCAGGGCAGCCCCTGTGCCAGAGACCTGACCCCCATGACTCGTCCCTGGTAGGCTGTTCCTCCCAGCAGTATCCAATGCCGAATACATGTTGCTGAGTGGCACTTCCACAGGGGTACTCTGCACAGGCACTCTCCCTCCTTTCCTCACAGTCACCCAATTCCCTGACTCCTGCCTTCTAGGGGTGACTGTTTCCTTATAACTCCTGTCTATCACTGCACCTGCTTCTCTTATGATCCTCAGTTCATCCAGTTGCAGCTCAAGCTCCCTAACACGGTCACTCATTATATGCAATTGGATGCACCTTTTACAGGTGTAGTCGTCAGGAACAGCTGTGGTGTCTCTGACTTCCCACATCCCACAACTGGAGCACTTAACTACCCCAACTGACTCCATTTCCTCCTTTCTTACTATAAATATGTTATTTCAAAGATACCTTTCCACACAAGGAACTCCTTCACACCGAAGTCCCTCGAGCCAAAGTTCCAAGTCCCCACTCCTTCACTAGGCCACTCACTCACTGAGCCACTCCTCGCTGGCCGCTTCCTCCCTTTCTACTCCTTTTATTAGCCCTTACCAATTAACCCCAATTAACTCCTCTCACACGACACCAGACGCTGACTCACTGCCTCCTCCGACCCCGAGTCCGACCTTTCTAAGACCGAGCCCCGGTAAGTCCAGCTATTTATGCTACTCACCTCTCTGATGCTGTCTCCTGGCTCCTCCTCCTCTCACACGACACCAGCTGCTGACTCACTGCCTCCTCTGACCCCGAGTCCGACCACTAACACATCATCCGCAAATAAATTAATCTTATATTCATCATCTGCAATTCTCATCCCTTTAATCTTATCATTCTGTCATATTGTCTGAGGTAATGGTTCAATAGCCAATGCAAACAAGGCTGGTGATAATGGACAACCTTGCCAAGTTGATCGTGTTAACTTAAATAGTAAAGAAGTTTGACCATTTGTCACCACCCTAGCAACTGGATATTTATATAAAGCCTTAACCTAACCAATAAAATAAGGGCCAAAATTAAACTTCTCTAACACCTTAAATAAAACATTCCATTCAACCCTATCAAAAGCTTTTTCTGCATCCAGTGCAACCACCATTGGATGGTTGGGTTGCTGTCTCGTTGCATTGACCAGTGTTTTCAATCTAAGAATATTGTCAGACGCATTTCTATTCTTAATAAAACCTGTTTGAACTATATGTATCAATTGAGGTAAATATTTAGCAAGTTTATTTGCTAACACTTTCACTATAATTTTATAATCTACATTTAATAAAGAAATAGGTCTATATGAAGATACTTTCAATGGATCCTTGTTTTTCTTTGGAATCACAGTAATTATAGCACTCGAACAAAATTCCAGTAACAATCGATCCTCAGTTATTTGCTGCAATGCATCTCCAAATATAAAAGATAAATCTTCATAAAATACTTTATAAAATTCAGCTGAAAATCCATCATCCCCTGGCGACTCTCCATTCAACATCTCCTGTATAGCTTCTTTAATCTCAAAATCTGTAAATGAGGCTTTCAATTCCTTAACCTCCTCCTCCCCTAAAACAGTTAATTTTAATTTAGATAAATAAGATTCAATAGAACCAATGTCCTGCTTTCCCTCAGAAGTATATAATTTTTGATAAAATGAATAAAACAGATCATTAATTTCCTAAGGTTTATAGGTAACTGTTGAATTTTTTTTAACAGCATTAATAGTTTGCAATGTCTGTTCCATTTTTAATTGCCATGCTAATACCTTGTGAGCTCTCTCACCCAGTTCATAATAATGTTGCTTTAATCAGTGAATTAAACGCTCATACTGATAAGTTACTAATGTATTATAATGTAATTTCAACTTTATTAAAGCAGCTTTTTTATCTTCTGTAACATCTTTCTGAAATTCCTTTTCCAACTCAGTGATTTGTTTCTCCAATGTTAACCTTTCCGCCACATATTGTTTCTTAACTTTCTTACTGTAGCTAATAATTTGCCCATGCAAATGTGCTTTCAAAGCATCCCACAAAATTACTACTTACTGAATTAATACTCTCAGCCAAGAATAAATTAATCTATTTCTTAACAAAAGTAATAAATTCTGGTTTCCTCAGTAACATTGTGTTAAACCTCCATCTATAAGACATTTGTACCACTTCTGGACTTGCACAGGAGATAAACAACATCGAGTGATCCGATATAACCCGACTTTTATATTCAGCCTGTAGTACTCTACCTTGTAAATGTGTCGATACCAAAATAAAAATCTATTCTAGAAAATGAATCATGTCTAGATGAATGAAAGGAAAAGTCTTTCTCTGTAGGGTTTACTCTCCTCCAAATATCCACCAAATTCAAATCTTTCATCAGAGCTCCTGTTTTTATTGATGTCTTTGATTTCCTTATACTTTTCGGAGATCTATCCAATAAAGAATCCAAAACACAATGGCCTGATTTAACAGTAGAAAAGCCTCCGACATGAACCATTCATCGTCTACATTAGGTGCATAAATATTTAACAAGGTCCTTGATTCAGCAAAAATTTTTACAATTCACCCTCAGAACCCTCCCTGCATTTCCTTCAAATGATTCCAATTGAAACGGTAACTTCTTGTGAATTAAAATCGCTACACCCCTCGCCTTAGAAAGAATTAAAAGAAGAAGAAAATACATGACCAACCCACTCTCTTCTCAATTTCAAATGTTCTTTTTCAGTCAAATGTGTCTCTTGCAAAAAAAAAATCAACTTTCATTTTCTTTAAGTAAGCCGATACTCGTTTACGCTTAATTGGATTATTCAATCCCTGGACATTAAAAGTTGCAAAATTCAAATTAGATATTTCATTAATTTAATAATACATTTCACACATAAAATATAGTTCCCTTAATATGCTAAACCATCCCCCATATAAAAATTCCAAAAAGTCAAAAAAAAGAAAAAATATACTACCCCAAACAAACTACTAGAAAGTAGTAACTCCCTAAAAATCTGGGTGTGGTAAAACCCACTAGTGGCAGGTGACTCTAAGGTCACAGTGTCATCCACCCCCACCCCCACCCCCCCCACCACAGTCAGACTTTCACAAAGTACCTAATCAAATATATTCAACCCAATGATTCCAGCCCCAATGAATGTTTTGGGTCCTCAATATCAAGAGGACTTGGTGTCAATTCAATTTTCTTTCCATTCTTTCCATGTTTCCCATTCTTCCCATTCCCATTAACCTTCCTTTTAGGCGACAATGGTGACGATCGTCCACTTTCTCGCAAATCTGTAGTGTTTTATGTCTTACGTTAAACCAGAGGACATGGGTTAAGAGTGAAAGGGGAAAAGTTTAGGGGGAACATGAGGGAGAATGTCTTCACACAGAGTGTGGTGGAGGTGTGCAATGAGTTGCCAGCTGAAGTGGTGAACACGGGCTCAACTTTAACATTTAAGAAGATTTTTGGACAGGTACATGGATGGGAAGGGTATGGAAGGCTATGGATTGGGTGCAGGACAGTGGGACTAAGCAGAAAAATAGTTTGGCACAGACTAGAAGGGCCAAAGGGAACAACTTTCTGAAAAGTTTAATCCACCTAATACCCATTTTTTTTAGGTACTTGAATTCAGACATTTTCTCCACTCTCAAATATTTAACATTCCTGATCTACCTGATACTCACATAGTTGGTGTTTTTTTTAAATTTACAACCCCCTCTTAAAGGTTTAATATCCATTATTTATGCTAAGCTGGCAGTTGGGTGAAGAAAGCTTTTAGTATGCTGGTCTTTATAAATCAAAGCATAGAAAACATGGGAAGTGATGTTGAGACTATTTAAGGCATTGGTGAGGCCAAATTTGGAATACTATGTGCAGTTCTGGTCACTGAATTATAAGAAGGATAACAAGGTAGAGAGAGTGCAGAAAAGATTTACAAAAATGTTAGCTGGGTTTCAGAATCTAGATTACAAAGAAATATTGAGCATGTTAGGTCTTCATTCCTTGGAGTGTAGAAGATTGAGGGGGGATTTGATGGAGGTATTTAAGATTATGAGGGGGATAGATAGAGTTGATGTGGATAGACTTTGTCCATTGAGGGTAGGAGAGATTGAAACAAGAGGTCATGAGTTAAGAGTTAGGGGGCAAAAGTTTAGAAGTAACAGGAGGGGGAAATTCTTCACTCAGAGAGTGGTAGCCGTGTGGCATGAGCTTACGGGAGAAGTACGGCAGCAGGGTCCATTTTGTCATTTAAGGAAAAATTGGATAGGTATATGGATGGAAGGGGAATGGAGGGTTATGGGCAGGGTGTACATAGGCAGGATTTGGTTCAGTCCCGACTAGAAGGGCCAAGATGGCCTGTTTCCAAGCTGTAATTGTTATATGGTTATATGGTTTAACATCCGCCCATCTTGATAACATTAAATCTGCCTGGGAACCAAATTTAAGCCTTACATTGTCGGATGAGGTTTGGGATTTAATCATTAAATTGGTTAACTCCACATCCCTCTCTGCCCATCACTGTTTGTTGCAATTTAAAGTTGTGCACAGGGCTCATATGTCCAAAACTAAATTATCTCTGATTTATCCAGATGTAATCCTTGTTGCGATAAATGTAAGAGAGATGAGACCTCTCTTATTCATATGTTTTGGAGATGCCCTTGCTTTGAAAAATACTGGAGGGATGTCTTCCAGACCTTATCCTTAATTTTTCATTTAAACCTCAAATCTAACCAAAGAGGATATCCCTGGTGAGGATGATGTCCGCTTGACCCCAATTAAATCTCTTTTGGCCAGACGTGAGGTATTACTAAGATGGAGGGATGTGGCCCTGCCCACCCATGCCCAGTGGTTGAGGGATATTATGCCCTGTTTTAATCTATAAAATATTTGCTTTTCTGTTAGTAACTTAGACATAAGGTTTCAGAACCAATGGGGACCTGTTCTGAGCTACCTTCAGAGCCTCTAGTTGTCCTCCAACACTATTATGTTACCCCAGGCATAAGGCACACTTTAATTATCAAATGGACTTGGTAATGGGCTCAAGAGATGGGGGAGAAAATGAAAATATAAAATTCGAAGATGGTTTTGAGGCAACGGACATAGTTGTCGCGGCCAACCAGCACCACTAGTCACCGTGGTCAGCGGGGAAGCTGCGGTAAGGATGGCATCGCAGGATCTTTTCTTCCGGCCCAGACCGGAGGAGCATGTGCGCTTACATCAATGTGATGTAAGTTCCAGAACGCAAGGGGCGGGCCAAGGACAGCCTTAAAGGATGCAGCGCGAATTTCACTTGTGCTAAACGAGCTCACAGCCTGCTGTCTCAGTCTTTTCACTGCACTCACACGCAACCCACCACACTGGTGACCCCGATGTTCTCTATAAAGTAGAAAACTTTATATTTGACATCTATTTTTCACATTTTCTGTATATATCTGTTTACTTAATTCTCTTTGGCTTGGCTTCGCGGACGAAGATTTATGGAGGGGGTAAAAGTCCACGTCAGCTGCAGGCTCGTTTGTGGCTGACAAGTCCGATGCGGGACAGGCAAACACGGTTGCAGCGGCTGCAGGGGAAAATTGGTTGGTTGGGGTTGGGTGTTGGGTTTTTCCTCCTTTTAATTAAAATTTAATAAAAATACTCAGGAAAGAAAGAAGGACCAAAGGATTTGTTTCTGTGCTGTGATTTTCTAACGTTCGATGGTTCTATGGTATTTGAGAAACCAAGCCTGAGGTTGTATTTGGAGTTTTACTGTTGTAAAAATTTCCAGGCAATGAAAGCTGGCTCTTTTGTCCTGTTAATCTAACACGCTGTTGAATTTTATTGACATGAGGTAAAACTGCTATCAATCGTCACAGCAGGCATGACGTGGTGCAGAGATGAAGAGACAGGGGAAGCTTAGTATTAACTATTTTCAGACTTCATTAGCCCAAAAAATTGGACTTAAATGTAGGTCCATTGAACCTCAAATGAACTTCCCAAGCAATTTTGGAATACAGCAGTCATACCTGACGGTTGTTAAGCAGACTCGAACACAAGTCATGCAATGACACTACAGTATTTAAAAAGGGTTCTTCCTGAGTTTTTGCAATGCTCAAAGTCTCTGTCACTTCACGGTTGCCTTTATTTCACAATTTTGGAGTTGGCTGTCAAGGCCAGCGTTTATTGCCCATCCCAAATTATCCCTGCAATTGCATCACAGAGATGTGCTGGAGAAACTCATCTGGTCACGCAGCATCCATGGGGAGTTGAGGGTAATCAGCGGTTCAGGCCTGAGCCCTTCGCCAATGTATGAGCGAGAAACACTGGCAGGTGCCTGAATAAAAAGGTGACAGGAGGGTGGGGAGAAGAGGAAGGGGAAAAGGGGAGGAGCATAGACCAACGGGTCAGAGGTCATAGGTGGACACAAGTGGGAGGGCAGAAAAGAGCTGAGAAGTGATGGGGAAGCGAGCTGGAGGATAGGGAAAGAGAAAGAATCAGGGGACGGGTTCAATGGAAATTGAAGGTCAATGTTAATGCTGTCTGATTGGATAGTGGCCAGACAGAATATAGGGGTAAATTTAGGGGTAGCTCTTCCTCCCGTCCCATCCTCCCTCCTCTCCACTTCTTCCCACCACTCCCATTCTGGAGGCTGGATGACCTGCTGATTTTCTCCAGCACAAAAACCCCAGTTTCTGCAGATGTTCTTATTTAATTCCCAATTACACTTTGGGAAGTAAAGGTGAGCCATGCTCTTGAAGCCCTGCAGTCCAATTCATTCTTTGTTCCAATTATGCCAAAGAGTGAAACAGCCGAACAGGCCTTTCACCCCAACTCTTCAAAATGGGCATAGGGTCAGTTCCATGTGCCTGCATTTGGTCCACATCCCTCCCATCCACATAACTATCCAAATGTTTCCTGATAACCATAGAATCACAGAGAAATCTCATTTCCACATAGAATAATAATACAGCACAATACACGCCTTTCAGCCCTCAATGTTGTGTCGACCCATGTATTCCTACCTAAAAAAGTTCAAAACCCTCCCTCCCCCATAACCCTCTATATTTCTTCCATGCACATGTCTAAGAGTCTCTTAAATGCCCCCAATGTTTCAGCCTCCACCACTATCCCCGGCAAGGCATTCCAGGTGACCACAGCTCTCTGTAAATAACTTAACCCTGATGTTAAACTTCCCTCCCTTAATCTTGTACAGATGTCCTTGTTGTTTACTGATCCTGCCCTGGGAAAGACGTGCTGGCTGTCCACCCTATCTATCTATGCCTCTCATAATCTTGTAGACCTCTATCAATGACAAACAAGTACCATCCTTTGACAAGTATTTCATCGACACAAATAAATAAATAATGTTTTGTACATATGAGAGTCTCAGATGGTGAGTACGAGCAGTTCCTTTGATTGTTCAGCGGCCTCACTGCCTGGGGGAAGAAGCTGGTTCTCAGCCTCGTAGGGCTGGATCTGATACTCCTGTCACTCTTTCCATCATAGGTGATAGACCAACTGGCTTGTGTTACCCTGCCTTGTATCTGCTGTAGTTTCCTAGATAAAGATACAACTTCAGCCACTCTCCAGTCTTAGGGTGCTTTCACTCACAGCAATCTCCTCCCCTGACATGAGTAGGTCAGATTGCGCGCCTTGACAAAATGAGCCATACGGGTAACCCCTGGATGGCAGAGCTCATTATGTTGGGACTGCAGTTGGCCAGTGTGTGCAGAGACACAGCTTCCTCTGGATAAGGCATCTGGAGGGACATTAAGGGCTCCTGGCCGATAGGCGATGTCATAATTGTAGATGGAGAGTTCGATCCTCCACCTAGCAATCCTGTCATTCTTGATTTTGCCCCCCTTGACATTATTAAACATGAATGTGACCGAGCGCTTGTCCGTGAGGAGTGTAAATTTCCTACCAATTAGGAATTAGGGGATATGGGGAGAAGGCAGGTAGGTGGAATTAGGTCATAAATTAGATCAGCCATGATCGTATTGAATGGCGGAGCAGGCTTGATGGGCCATTTTTGGCATTTTTGGCCTACTCCTGCTCCTACTTCCTATTGTGAGAGATGGGAAAATTGATCTAAAATTATGAACATGGAAGAAACTAAAGTTCATCAGTAAATGGCTGTAACCAGTACAAACAGGATAAGCTTGGGGGTTAGGATGCAGGAAAGCAGAGTCAGCACGATTAACATAAGAATCTTCTAGTCTTTGTGACAAGACCATAAGACTAAGAAAAGGAGTGGTAAGGAACAATAGAATGTAGGAAGTTGAGGTAGTCTGGATCAGATAAGGGTCTCCTAGCCCTGGACAGAAGTACCAAGTCCTACATATCTAATTAGCTAATCTTACACAGATTTATACATATTAAATTAGCCAACCCTAGATAGAATGAGTCAACTCCGCATACCAAGAGATTGTAGCCCCGAGAATCAGGAAGGTGTGAATAAGGACAATGACATGATGGGACACCCACAGGATACCCCCTGGTCCTCCAAGTTCACAGAAACTGCACGTAGGCAGGAAGGATTGCCTATGCCAAACCCATCCAGGGGGCAGAAGAATGTAAGGGGGAGGGCACTCTGATACTGAAATTGACTGTATAAAAGTTGGGTGAGCCCCAGTATGTGTGTGTATTCCCAGGGTAAGGGGAAGCACCCAACTTTGCATTGTTGTTGTAATAAATGTTCTTTGTTCTCAATTTTTGTCTCGAGCAATTTCTTTAAAGGTAATTCTATTTCTAACACTATGTTGCTATGTTACCAGCCAGGTAGTGTCTTCAGTACCTCATGGCTTCTACAATGGCTTGAACCTCCTTTTCCACCGATGTGTTCCGGAGGTTGTGGCCTTGTAATGTCCGCGAAAAAATGCAACCAGCCTGCCCACCTGGCTGAGGGTAGTGGCCAGGACTACATCCGAAGCATTGCTTTCCACTTGGAAAGGTACATTCTCGCCCACCGCGTGCATGGCGGCTTTCGCAATGTGATTTTGGATGAAGTTAAAAGCCGTTTGGACTTCAGCCAAGAGGGGAAAATTAGTGGCTTTTAAGAGAGGATGAACTTTATCAGCGTATTGAGGGATCACTGGGTGTAATAAGAGAAAAATCCCCGGCATCTTCTCAAAGCCTGCACAATATCATTCACCATGTCTAAAATTCGAGGGAGTGGGTATATATCTAGGTGTGTGTACTGATTAATGGTTTGGCTATTGTCAATTACTAGCCTGGGCTTGTTTACCCCATTTACCACTACCACTTGCTCTCTCCATGGGCTGGTGCTAGGTTTGATGATACCTTCATCGAGCAGATATTGTGTCTCAGACTGTATGAAATCTCATTCTGCTGTACTGTACCTCCTGCTCTTGATTTGGAGTCGTTTGCAGTCAGAAGACAGGATTCAGGAAGACAGGAGGGGAGGGGTCTATATTTCAGCGTGGAGAGGCTGCATGTGGGTTCTGATTTAAGAGGCCCTCCGTTCCAAACCGTTTCAGGGGAAAGGGGACCAGGATACTCCAAAGTCACGCTTTTAAGGTGACACAGGAAGTCCAGACCCAACATCACTGGAGCAAATGGCAAATGTTGTTGAACACGCGTAGAGAGCAACTGAGACACAAGGAATATGTGGTAATTAGAAGGATACATCTTTAGGTTGTACTTTTGTACAGTCTGTGAGTCTATGAAGCTTTCAGTAGAGACCGTGTCTATTAGGCATTTAGTGGAATGTCCATTTACTTTCACAGTCACTATGGAGTTGCTGAGCTGGTGAAGTCCGTCCTGATCTAGGACCATCGAGGCAAGGACCCCGGAGACTCCATACTCCTCACTCCAGTGGCCCCCACCATCCTGGGTTGCCCTGTGTGGGTAAGATGGCGTCAACCACATGGTGCGACAAGATGGCCGCCCTCCTCCCTCCTCTGACAATGATAGCGCTAAGTTTGAATTTGAGTCGCAGCAAGATGGCCACCAAGCCTTTTTGTGATGTTTCCTCACCACCAACCTCCATCAGCATGTGGGTTCAGGTGAATTTGGGCCAGACGGCTTGGGGCTGGAGTCGGATCCGGGAGCGTTGCAGACCGTAGAGTTCCCCGGGCTTCCCCACATGCGACAAACCCTCACCCAATGTCCTTTCTTGCCACAGTTGGAACAAACTGTGTCTTTAGCCGGGCAACGAGATCGGGGATGCTGCCACGGAGAAAGCTCTCCCAAGTGTGGGACCGCTTACTAACACAGGAAGCGACAGCCATTAGGGCTGGGGTAGTGGGAGCAGCCGGTCCTTTAAAGCGGTCACCTGGGTGAGTGAGCTCACTAGCTTTGAGGTCGTCATTCTTAAGCTTGGCTGTTCCAGCGATTTGGCCAACGTGACTAGCCAGGTCCTTCTTACCCGACTTGAACAGTCACTGTTGTATGTACCTCGAGCGGACCCCCATGACTAGAGCGTCCCAGATCTGATCTTCCACATGAATGCGGCCCGTAGCCTCTTCATACCCGCACTTCTTGGCAAGCGTCCACAGATCCAGCAGGTAGTCATCGATGGTCTTTCCTTGCCATTGGTGTGGTCAAAAGTGGATATGGGTGGGAGGGCATAAGTGAAAAAAAAGCTGTGAAATGATGGGGGGAGCGGGGTAGCTCTCTGAATGGAGATGGCGAGGGAAAGGGGTGGAGAGCTGGAGGAAAGGAGACAGAGGGTTGGGAGAGAGGGAGGGAGAGAAAGAGAGAGGTGGGGAGGGCCGATGGGAAAGTGGATTAGCACATGATAGAATGGTGGAGCAAACATTTCTCCTAAATCTGATGGTCTTATGGTCTTATCTGGGAATGCAGATATCTAATTCACTGAAAGAGGTGTCACAGGTAGATAAGGTCATAAAGAGAGCTTAGGGCAGATGGGCCTTCATAAATAAAAAAATATTGCATTTAGGTGTTGTGATGATATTGTGATGTTATATCATAGATATTGGTGAGGCCCATGTTTGGAGTATTCCATACAAGAAAGATATTCATAAGATTGAATGAAAGCAGAAAAGATTTACTAAGATGTTGTTGGGACATAAGGAACTGAGTTACAGTTTAACAGTTTAAACAATTAGGACTTTATTCCCTGGACTTTCGGAGAATAATAGAGGTATACAAAATTACAAGGGCACAGATAGAGAGAATGCAAGCAGGCCTTTTCCACTGAGATTAGGTGAGCCAGGAACTGGAGGACAGGAGTTAAGGGTGAAAGGTTAAAGGGGAAATATTTAAAGGGAACATTCAGGGGAACAAAACAGAGAATGTTGTGAGATTATGAAACCATCTGCACTGAAGATCTGGGAAACACTAGTCATGGGCATCCACTCGAGGTATATGAGGCAGCGACTACACGAGTTGGGAAAGAAAGACCTGCCGAGCCACGTCGAGCTGACCAAATCGCTGAAATAGGCCAAGCTTGAGAACATCGACCTCAAACCCAGCAAACTCGCTCACCCAGATGAATCCTTCCCAGGAGCGGCTGCTCCCGCTACCCCAGCCCTAACGGCTACTGCTTCCCGTGCTAGGGAGCGCTTTATCTGCGGCAAGAGCCAGCACCCCCGATCATGTTGCGCTGCAAAAGTCTCAGTGTGTTCCAGCTGTGGCAAGACAGGGCATTGGGCGAGACTTTGTCACATCAGGGGAAGCCCGGGGAAGTCTGCAGCCTGCACCGATCCCAGATCACCCGAACCCACTTGCTGCATGACATGATAATGGAGGGTGGCAGTGAGGAAGCGGAGCGAAAAGGCTCAGTGGCCATCTTGCCGCGACTCAAATTCAAACTCAGCACCATCATCGTCGGAGGACGAAGGAGGTCAGCCATCTTGCTGCACCACAAGGCCACCTAGGACGGTGGGGCGCATGGAGTCTCTGGGACCTAGACTCGATGGTCCTAGATCAGGACAGACTTCACCAGCTCAGCAACTCCATAGTGACTGTGAAGGTAAACGGACATTCCACAAAATGCCTAATCGACACAGGCTCTACTGAAAGCTTCATAGACTCACGGAGTATACAAAAATACAACCTGAAGATGTATCCTTCTAGTTAACACATATGTCTTACATCTCATTTGCATTCTACGTATGAACAACAACATTGCATAGTAAATCTGTTGTTTGAAGGGGGGAAATTCTGTAGATTTTACTTGTATATACTTGATGAACTGTGTGCTACAGTGTTGTTGGGTCTTGACTTCCTGTGTCTCCTTAAAAGTGTGATCTTGGAGTATTCTGGTCCCCTCCCCACCTTGATGGTTCAGAATGGAGGGTCTCTAAAATCAGAACCCATGTGCAGCCTCTCCACACTGAATATCGACCTACCACCTCTCTTCCCGAATCTGTCCTCAGAGCTCAAATACATTGCAACCAAGAGCAGGAGGTGCTGTACAGCAGACTAAGTCTTTATAAAGTCTGAGATACAACGTCTGCTTGATGAAGGGATCATTAAACCTAGCACCAGCCCGTGGAGAGCACAAGTGGTTGTGGTAAAAGGGGAAAACAAGTCCAGGCTAGTAATTGACTAGAGCCAAACTATTAATCCATACACACTCCTGGACATATAACCCTTCCCTCAAATTTTGGACATGGTGAATGATATTCGACCATCTACCTGAAACCTGCCTATCACCAGCTGCCAATCCATTCTGACGACCATCCATATATAGCATTTGAGGCTAACGGTCGTCTCTATCAATTCTGGAGGGTTCCATTTGGTATTACTAGTGGGGGTTTCTATCTTTGAGAGGCAGATGGACATAAAGGTGGACAAGTATGAGTTGAAGGCTACTTTCCCCTACCGTGATAATGTCACCATCTGTGGCCACACCTTGGAAGACCATGACGCCAGACTCTAGAGTTTTCTCCATGCGGCGAAAGCCCTGAATCTCACTTATAATTTTGACACATGATTGTTCAGGACTAAATGTCTGGCTATCCTTGGCTACGTGGTGGAGAACAGCATCAATGGCCCTGATCCCAATAGGATGCACCCCCTGTTAGAGCTCCTCATCCCCAGAACCACAAAGGCATTGAGAAGACCCATGGGGTTTTTCTCATATTACGCTCAGTGGATCCCTAAATTCGTAGATAAGGTTCACATTCTCTTAAAAGCCACTAATTTTCCCCTCTTAGCTGAAGTTCAAATGGCTTTTAACTACCTCCGGAACCACATTGAGAAAGCAGCATACACGTGCGGTGGATGAGAATGCACCTTTCCAAGTGGAAAGAGATGTTTCGGATGTTGCCCTGGCTGCTAACCTCAACCAGGCAGGCAGGTCGGTTGCATCTTTTTTAAGACATTATAGGCCATGAGCTCCAGAACCCCTCTGTGGAAAAAGAGGCTTAAGCCATTGTAGAATCCGTGAGGCACTGGAGACACTACATGGCTGGTAGAAGATTTACGCTCCTCACTGACCAGCGCTCGGTCGCATTCACGTTTAATAATGTCGAGGGGAAAAATCAAGAATGACAAGATTGCTAGGAGGAGGATCGAGCTCTCCATCTACAATTATGACATCGCCTATTGGCCAGGAGCCCTTAATGAACCTCCAGATGGCTTATCCAGAGGAAGCTGTACCTCGGCACTGCGGTCTCTGCATAATGAGCTCTTCCATCCAGGGGTCACCCGCATGGCTCATTTTGTCAAGGCGCGCAATCTGCCCTACTTCATGGAAGACATCAGGGAAATGACCAGGTCTGGCCAGATCTGCGCGCATTGCACACTGCACTTCTTCCGCCCAGCAAAGGCACACCTGATCAAGTCATCCAGGCCCTTCGAATGGCTCAGTGTCAATTTTAAGCGACCTCTCCCCTCCATGAACGGGAAAACCTTCTTCCTCTCTACCACTGATGAATACTCCCGCTTCCCATTTGCCATTCTGTGTCCAGACACGTCCACTTCTTCAGTCATAAAGGCCCTAGACTCCATTTTCACCCTGTTCGGGTATCCCACCTATATTCATAGCAACTGGGGATCATCCTTTATGAGTGACGAGCTACGCGCTACCTGCTGGTGAAGGACATTGCATCCGGCAGGACTACTAGCTACAACCCCCCGGGGGAAACGGGCAGGTTAAAAAGGAAAATGCCACAGCCTGGAAGGCTGTCAAATTGGCCCTGAAGTCAAAAGGCCTTCCAGACTCACGCTGGCTGGAAGTCCTCCCCATGGATCTCTATTCCATCCGGTCGCTTCTATTTACCGCGACCAACACTACTCCTCATGAGCTCTTAATGACTTTCGACAAAAGGTCGACATTGGAACTAGATTCCCAACCTAGCTCGCCACTCCTGGGCCAGTCCTTCTCAGGAAGCACGTGAGGAGAAGCAAGACTGATCCTCTGGTGGACAGGGTGAAATTGCTCCACACCAATCCCACGTACGACTATGTGGAGTACCTGGATGGCAGAGAGAACACCATCTCTATCAGGGACCTGGCTCCCACTGGAACAGAGGGTCCATTGCCTCAGGTGCCTTGTAACCTCATTCTAGGGGTGACACGGTAAGTGCAACGTTATTACAGAGCCAGTAACCCAATTTCTCCCCATTTCTCTGTGGTTTCCTCCCATCCTTCAAAACTTACCGTGGCGGGGATAGGGTGGCATGGATGTAGGTTAATTGAGTGTTTGGGAGGCATGAGCTTGTGCGCCGAGAGGTCTTGTTACCATGCAGTGTGTCTAAGAAAAATATGAAGTACACTGTTCGACCCACTGAATTTCTCCACCAATGTTTTGGACTAAGTAACTGGACCTCACCCAGAGATTGGACCGTTGCTACTCTTATAGTTGTAGGGAACAGAGACAGGGCAATCAACCCACAAGCTCCATGCTGACCTCTTTGCTCATCTGCACTAATCCTGTTTACGTGCATCAGAACCTTCTATGTCTTGCCTTTTTAAGAGTCTGTCTAAATTTTTTGGAACATAATGATTGTATCTGATTCCACCACCACCTCTAGCAGAGAGTTCCAGTTATTATGTTCTGGCAACATTAGTTTCTATCATATTTGGGAATTCAAGAATGAAATGAGCTGGAGATTTTATTTATTTATTTGTATTTAAATACCTGTCCTGCATATGTATTGTCTGTCTATGTTATGTCTGGCTGTGTGTCTACATGTTTTACACCGAGGACCGGAGAACACTGCTTCGTCAGCTTGTACTTGTGCAATCAGTAGACAATAAACTTGATATGAGTTGAATTGATGAGAGCATCAGTCATGGTGACCATAGATCTTTATAACAATCCAACTGGTTTACTAATGTGCTTCTGAGGAGGTAATTTTCCTTTCTTACCCAAACGCTTACGACTACAGACCCTCCAATGTAATGATCCATAATTGCCTCAGTCAGTTTAGGGGACCTGAAGAAATGAGCAAATCAAGTCTAATCACATTCATTTCCAGCTGATTACTCAAGTGGAACCCAACGAAACAGCGTTCTCCAATACTCGGTGAGAAACAGGCAGATCCACAACCAGATGTAGTACGCATACAAACGACATGTGGTAAACCACCGTTACACTGTGATTGGCTGCCATCGACTGGATATGGGCTACCCCCTTTCCTTTTGCTCTCATCTGTCAAGGAGGTGGATGGTTGTTTGATTGCATTCTGGTCTTTAGCTATTAAAAGCCTTTTGTGAATTATTGATGGTGCATCACAATATGTGATGCAGGACAAGTCTTCAAACATACAAATAAATATTGCTTTAGGAATACGAGAGTCTCGAATTCTTAGTGTGAGCACTTCCTTTAGTTGTTTTGAGCGTTCTCACTGACTGTGGGAAGAAGTTGTTCCTCAATCCGGTGATATTGGTTCTGATACTCCCGTATCTTTTTTCTGATGGGAGAAATTATGTGTTCTGGATAGTTTTGCAGGCCCTCTTCAGACAATGATCCTGGTAGATCACATTGATGGCAGGGGGTGGGGGGGGGGGGTGAGATTCCATTGATTCTCTCTGTCACTCTCATGGTCCTGTAGTTTGACCTCAGAACCATTTCTCTACAGCAACCGTACCACACTGTGAATCAGTCGGCCTGGACATATATGATGGAGCTCTTATGAAATGTCAACATAATGATGGTCTTTAGCTTTGCCTGTTCAGTCTTCTCAGGAAGACTGTTGCACCTTCCTGACAAGTGAGGAGATGTTAAGTGTCCATGATAGGTCACTAGTTAACTGAACTCCAAGGTACTTGGCATTCTCTACTCTCTCTACTACAAAGTGATGTGTAGTGGAGGGTGCTTGTTCCTAGACCTTCTGAATTCCACAATCATATCCTTCATCTTGTCCACGTTGAGACTCAGGTAATTACTCTTGCTCCATTTCATGAGGTATTCCACCTCTTCTCTGTAGTGCGACTCATCGACGTTGAGATGAGGCCAACGACTGTTGCGTCATCTGCAAATTTGATGACACTGTTGGAGATGGATTAGGCAATGCACTTGTGGGTCAGTAGCATGAACAGGAGTGGGTTGAGCACACAGCCCTGAGGTGCACCAGTGCTCTGCCTGACAGTGTTCAACCAGGAGCCTCCATGTCGATGCAATCATGAAGAAGGCCCACCAGCGGCTACACTTTGTGAGGTGTCTGAGGAGATTCAGTATGTCACCGAAGACACTCTAAAACTTCTACAGGTGTACCGTGAAGAGCATTCTGGCTGGTTGCTTCACTGTCTGGTACAGAGGTACCAATGCACAAGACAAGAATAAACTCCAGAGAATTGTTAACTCAGTCTGTGACATTAAAGGCACCAGACGTCACTCCATCGAGGACACCTATAAGAGGTGGTGTCTTAAAAAAGCAAACTACATCCTCAAAGACCCCCACCACCCAGGCCACACCCTCTTCACTCTGCTACCATCAGGGAAAACGTACAAGAGCCTAAAGACGAGCGTTCAGTACTACACGGGCAGCTTCTTCCCCGCTGCCATCAGATTCCTGAATAATCAACGAACCAAAGACACTGCACTATTATTTTAATTTATTGTTGTAAGGTGGTGTATATGAATTTTTGCACCGTAAAACACCAAATTTTGTGACTTTTTGATGACAATATATTCTGATTCTGACATTCTGCTACTGACCTGGAGAGATTGTGCTCTTTCCACTCGAAAGTCCAGAATCCAGTTACAGCAAGATCGGCTGAGTTCCTCCAGCAGTTGGGTGTGTTTTTACCAGTCTTCACTCCAAGAGGTGGTGCTTTAAAAAAAAAAACAGCCTCTATCCTCAAAGACCACCCCCCCCAACACCCAGGCCATGCCCTCGTTACACTCCTGTTGAGTTCCGGTGGCCATGAGAACATTGGGATCAGGTGTAAGTTCTTCGGAGCACTGACCTTTCATCTCAGCTCCTCTTTCCCCCACAAACCTCATGTCCCTTGATTCACATAATATGCAAAAATCCATGGATCTCTGTCTTGAACAGAGCAACGGAGTCTTCATAGTTCTCTTGGATTATGAATTCCAAAGATTCTCCACTCTAAGATCCTTTGTTTCTTATCTCTGCCTTCAAGGGCCAATCTGTAATTTTGAAAAGAGATTGAGTAATGACTATACTCATTGAAGATGAGAGGGAATCTCATAAAATTATGAAAGGAGTAGATAAGATAGAAACAGGGAGGTTGTCACATTGGCAAGTGAGTTGAGAACATAACCTCAATATTCAGTAAGACAGAGATGAGGAGGAACTGCTTCTCCCAGAGAGAATCAGAATCAGAATTTATTGTCATGAACATGTCTTGAAATATGTTTTGTGGTAACTTTACTGTTCATTATTGAGCTTAAGTAATGAGTAGAGTCGGTAGATGCAGGGAACCATAATAAATGCTTTACTGAACAAGATAAACGTATTTACATTACTGGAAAGGCGGGGAGATCTTGCAGCTTGCCTCCACAGTCTTCCGTATACTCCCTACTAAGCAACCAGGTATCCCGCACATGCGCAGTACACCACTGTTAATACGGAGGCTGCAGTGCGATCGCAGCAGGAGTAGAACAGCCGTAGCAACAGCTGCCTCCAATTGCCGTGCAAATCTTGCTCTAAATTAGAACAATTATGCAAGGAAATAGGAGAAAAGTGTGGCAGTGTCTGTGATTCATTGTCCATTCAGGAATCTGATGGCAGCGGGAAAGAAGCTGTACTTGTACCGCTGAGCCCTCGTCTTTAGGCTCCTGTATCTCATTCCCGACGGTAGGAGTGTAACGAGGGCATGGCCTGGGTGTTGGGGGGGGGTGGTCTTTGAGGATAGAGGCTGTTTTTTTTTAAAGCACCACCTCTTGGAGTGAAGACTGGTAAAAACACACCCAACTGCTGGAGGAACTCAGCCGATCTTGCTGCGTCCATTGGAGGTCAAGGTATATCGCTGACGTTTCGGGCCTGAGCCCTTCTTCAAGGCATAAGCAAAGAGTCAAGAATAAATGAAGACTGGTGCCCGTGACATCGCTGGCCAAGTTAACTCCTCTCTGGAGTTTTTTTTTCCCACCCTGTGAACTGGCATCTCCGTACCAGTCAGTGATGCCACCGGTCAGAATCTTTGGTGACGTAACAAGTCTTCTCAATCTCCTCAGAAAGTAGAACAGCTGTGAATTCATTGTGGACTGAGGGGCCTATACTGTACTGTAATGGTCTAGGTTTTAAATCTGTAAGAGTGCTGAATATCTCCAAAGGATCAGCTCTCATTCCCCTTGTGTTGATATGTTTCCTCCATTGTATATAGTTATCATGGTCGGTTGTATATATGGAGCTGGCCACGCCCACAGATGACTCATACTCTATGACTCCTCCCCTGTGGTCCTGGGCCATAAAAGTCGAGCCACCTCTTCCCTTGCCGCCATTCCTATCCTGGGATCTGGGCCAGCAAGGTTCTTCTGTGTATTAAAGCCTATCGTTCCCTCGGCTTGTCTCTGTGGTAACTGGTAGTGCCCTACATCCCTTATTCAAGTGAGTACATTAAACAAGCCTAATACATATTCACCAATCCAATGACTCCCTCATGAATGGAAAAAAAATGATGCAGCCACTGGCAGGGTATGAAAGTAGTTTTAATGTGTTACGCGTGTTTGGTAGAGTGGCTAAAGTAACAGATTTTACAGTTCCAATTTATATGCCCATAAACTGCATTAAATGTTGTATTGCAGCTTGAGTGACATATTACATTTCTTGAACAGTTAGTTGTAAAATATGTCCTTGCAGACAGAGAGTGAGTAATGCACTTGTCATCAGTCCATAAGATGTTGGAGCAGAATTAGACCATTTGGCCCATTGAGTCTGCCCTGCCATTCCATCATGGCCAATTTACTTTCCTTCTCGATCCCATTCTCCTGCCTTCTTCCCATAATCCTTGATTCAATTCCTGATCATAAAGCCTATTGACCTCTGTCTGAAATCTACCCAATGACTTGACCTCCACATCCGTCTGTGGCAACGGTTTCCATAAATTCACCAACCCCAGGGTAAGAAAACTTCTTGTCTTTGCTCTAAATCAACATATTTACATTCTGAGGCTGCTCCTTCTGGTCCCAGACATCTCTAGCATAGGAAGCATCCTTTCCATTTGCTTGTTCCTGGAGGGTCATCTGATCCCCCAGGGAGGAGGCAAGTCAGAATTCAATTTCCCATGTCAATCAAGGTCAGAAGTACCCACAGGTAAATACGCATTCCAATTGGTCCCCCTTCTTACCCAAGGTCTCGTGGGCCTACCTGGGACACACCTCTAGCCATCTGCAGGTTGAAAAGCCAGAACATGGGCTAATTCCTCCTCCTTTCCCCTGGAAACCATCTCTGAGCTCCTCAAGCTGTGTGGCGACATGAAAGCTAGTTAGAAGTTGTGTACTGATGATTGGTTGGGGGGAAATTTGTGACCTAAACCTGGGAGAGACAGTCACATCTCACTTGCTCTATATTGTAGGTAGATTTGTATTTATTTTGTTAATCGGTGTGTTGCAATTATTGAGAATTAACCTGTATCAATTGTGCATGATTTGCTTTACACATGTGTGTGTGTGTGTGTGTATGTGTGTGTGTTAGTGTGTGTATATGTGTGTCTATGTGTGTGTGTATTAGTGTGTGTATGTGTGTATCTGTGTGTCTGTTTGTGTGTGTGTTAGTGTGTGCATGTGTGTTTGTGTGTGGGTTAGTGTGTGTATGCGTGTTTGCGCGTGTGTTAGTGTGTGTTAGTGTGTTAGTGTGTGATTGTGTGTGTTAGTGTGTGTGTTAGTGTGTGTGTTAGTGTGTGTATGTGCGTGTATGTGTGTGTCTGTGTGTGTTTGTGTGTGTGTTAGTGTGTGTGTTAGTGTGTGTGTTAGTGTGTGTATGTCCGTGTATGTGTGTGTCTGTGTGTGTTTGTGTGTGTGTGTTAGTGTGTGTATGTTAGAGTGTGTGTGTTAGTGTATGTGTATATGTGTGTATGTGACTGTGTGTATGTCAATGTGTGTGTTAGTGTGTGTCTGTGTGTGTTAGTGTGTGTATGTGTGTGTCTGTGTGTGTGTTTGATTGTGTGTGTTAGTGTGTGTATGTGTGTTTGTGTGTGTTTGTGTGTTAGGGTATGTGTGTATGTGTATGTGTGTATGTGTATGTGTGTGTGTTAGTGTGTGTGTTAGTGTGTGTATGTGTGTATGTGACTGTATGTGCTAATGTGTGTTAGTGTGCGTATGTGTGTGTCTGTGTGTGTTTGTGTGTGTGTGTGTTAGTGTGTGTATGTGTGTGTGTTTGTTTGTGTGTGTGTGTTAGTGTGTTGTGTGTTAGGGTATGTGTGTATGTGTGTGTTAGTGTGTGTGTTAGTGTGTGTGTATATGTCTCTGTGTGTCTGTCTGTCAATGTATGAATGTGTGTGTGTCTGTATGTATGCATGTGTTTATATGTACATGTGTGTTTATGTGTGCATTATATGTGTATTTTTGTGTGTCTGCATGTGTGTCTATGTGCATGTGCCTGTGTGTATGTATGTTTATTTTAATGTCTGTGTGTATATTTGTGTGTGTCTGTGTATGTGTGTGTTTGTATATGTGTGTTAATGAGAGTGTTTGTATGTATTTATGTGTGTGTCATTTTGTGCATGTGTGTGTATTTTTGTGTGAGTTTGTGTGTGTGTATGTGTGTGTGTGTTTGTGTGTGTGAGTTTTTGTGTGAGTGTGTGTGTGTCTGTGTGTGTGTTTGTGTGTGAGTGTGTGAGTGTGTGAGTGTGTGTCTCTGTGTAAGAGTGTTTGAGTGTGTGTGTGTTTGTGTGTGTGTGAGTGTGTGTGTGTTTGTGTGTGTGTGAGTGTGTGTGTGTGTTTGTGTGTGTAAGTGTGTGTGTGTTTGTGTGTGAGTGTGTGTCTGTGTGTAAGAGTGTTTGAGTGCGTGTGTGTTTGTGTGTGTGTGTGTGTGTGTGTGTGTGTGTGTGTGTGTGTGTGTGTGTGTGTGTGTTTGAGAGTGTTTGTGTGCCTCCTAATGTGTATTCACCCGACCTATGTATAAAATTTATGGTTCAGCAGTAACAAGGGTCCAGGGTTGTCTCTCTGTGAACCCTTTGAACTTGTTCCTTCATCACACTTCCACCAGCCCTTTGTGTTGTGCATCTGCAGATCATCTTTTTCACTTCTATTGACTGAACCACTGAACTATCCTGTCTCCAGCTTCCTTTATCTGTCTATAATTTTCAAACGCTCTTCAGAGTGAGTGCAACACTCGAAGATAAACAGGAGTCCGTGACAAGGTCCGACTGACCTCAATGTCATTTCATGATCAGTGAAAGATGCTTACCTCTTGCCGGACTTGATGGCGTCATTGAACAGCACTTATGAAGACAAACATCACTGCATTGGCAATCATTCCATCTGTTCTATCACTGATATCTTCTTATTTTATAACATAAAGAGAGCAGAGACCAATTAGATGAGAAAGCCATGAAGGGATGAGCACAGAGTCAATAACCTGTGTGTATGTATGTTTATTTTAATGTCTGTGTGTATATTTGTGTGTGTCTGTGTATGTGTGTGTTTGTATATGTGTGTTAATGAGGTTATCATCTGCAGAAGCCTGAAGGGGGCAAGTTTCGTCAGCAAGATACTCAAGTGGCTAATGAAAAGTAACTCAGTTGTGGATGTCCTGGAACAACAATAAAATCTCTCACTGAAAACCAACAAGAACCTTCCTGAGCGGTCACCATTTACCTTTCAAGCACCAAAGACTGGTGAACTTTATAAATGTTAAATTCTATGCACAGTATAAGAATTGCCTGCAACCAGTGAATTTGGAAGGAGAAGTGGGATTGGACTGTGAACCAAAGAACTTTTCTTAAATTTACACACACATTACAAACAGGTGCGCTTAGAATTAGAAGGGGGTTAATTTGGGTTAGTTAAGTATTGAGATAAGTTAAAGTTTGTTCCTGTTTTCATGTTTAAAGATAATTAAAAAGAACTTTTGTTTAAATAAATACTTGTCTTGGTGAATGTCTATTGCTGCTGGGTTTTGGAGTCCTTTGGGCTCATAACAGAGGGCCAGAATACACAGGGAGGGCTCTGTGAATGAAGAGGGAAGGGAGTGGAGGCAAGGGGGGATGGGGGAAAGAAGGAGAGCAGGGAGTAGACTACCAGAAACTGAAGAAGTCGATTTTACTGCCATCTGACTGGAGATGGAATATTAGGAGTTGCTCCTCCAATTTGCAAGTGGCCTTGCTTTGGCCATGGACAGACATGTACATGAACCATGTACATTTCTTATTTTCACACTAAATTCTGCCCTTCAGCATGACGATCATCTACATTCCAATTTATTGGATGCTCAAGGCTGCTTCAATGCCTTCAAAAGAGGAATCAACCGGTTAAATCAAGCTGCCTTTAGCCTCTGCAAAATAGATCAGGTGACTTTGCAACGCCATTTTATGATAAAGATGAGAAACAATTTGCTGCTATTATCTGGCACAATTCCCACTTCTTATTCTGATTTCAATTGAAACCATTTATCATCTTGATTTGCTTTTGCTGCAATGAACCTAATGACAACACATAAAAATATTCAAACGTCCCCTTTCAAGACTATTTTTGTTCTCCCTTGGACAGACAATATGATAAAAATATTAAACCATAATTGCTGGCAACAACAATAACAAACAACAATATAGCACATTCAAAATGATAGAGTTATCCAGCTCTACACCATGGAAACAGGCCTTTCTGCCCAACTCATCAATGCCAGCTAATGTTCATCTAAGCTATTCTGTTTACTTGTATTTGGCCCATTTCTCTCTAAACCTGTGCTTTTCCTCCTGAGGTCCACTCCCTTGGAAAATTAGCTAACGTATGAAAAGACTCACCCCACTCTTTTAACCCTCCTCCCATCAGGAAGGAAGATCCATGAGGGTGAGATCATGCACTGTCAGATTCAAGAACAATTTTCTTCCCGCTGTTTTCAGACTCCCAAATGACTCTGGAAAAGCAATGAAATGATCTTGCCTTTGCTCCATATCAATGGATCCCCCCCATATACCTGAACCCTCTAACTCGCTGACAATGCATGACTTGGCCTGCTCGCAAAGCATCCACCATCTCGACATTCTTGATACTTGTAGTGATAGACTTGAACTTGAGTTACCAAGCACCTCCGAAGAGAAAAGGCTCATCAGCTCTTTGAGTTGTAACTCCACAGCGAAACTTCTGCTTCAAAGCCAGCTGCCCAAACTGCAACAGGGGAATGCTGCAATCCAACCATCTCCCAGTACTTAGATTGGAGTATCTCCTCATGGCATGATGTCAGGGTGAAAGGGGCCCAAATCCAATGGACTAATTGATCTTTTTTAAGAAAGACCACGTGGAATAGAAGGTCAAGTAGAAAAACATGCCCCTTCTTATTTTAAACTATGTACGGAGGCATTAGCCTTAGCACCGGGTGGTAGGACCCTGCAGAGCAGCGCGGTGACTCTGCTCCCCGCTATCCCAGGTCCGCACCAAGAGTTTTCTTATTTAACTCATGCAACCACGGGGTATGTGCCCAAGATGGGAGCACCTTATGCTGAGTTGAACGTACCACGAAGGATTGCCAACTCTGGGCAAGCAGCGGAATGGAACAGCACAGGACACCTGAAACTCCACCCCTTCCCCCCCCCCCCCCCACAATCGAAGAGAAGCATAGGAAATTACCCTGCAGTACAGAGACCACGGCAGTGGACTAGTGAGGGTCTCGCAGTCACGCAGCCTGCGGGCAGTTGACGACTTGCAGAGGAAGAACTCGCACAGGCTGCTGAAGGCTGGTCCATGGGGACCTGGTGTCAGAGCTGGGATTTGCAAGAGTGCTGAGGGACAGCAGGTTTCCCAAAGGGCCTCGGGCGCTGATCATGTCAGATGCTTGGATCTCAGTTTCTGATGGTTAGAACTGGAAGCTGTGTGACTGCAGAGACTGCGGGAGCTCTGGAGGTGAAATCGCGGACACCCAGTGTCTCTGAAGGGAGTCCCTTTTGCTTCTCTTTCTCCAATTGTTAGGGATGCCAGGAAATGCTCATACTGGCTCTTTGCCTTACAGCAGAGAGAAGTCTCATGTATATTACATTTTTAATATATTATTACCAAACAATAAAAGGAACCTTTAAACGTCTTTATTTCATTTAATTGGGTTGTTATTGTGACAGAGTATATAAGAGTATAAAGATACGTTTTTGGGAGAAAAATTGTGAAAAGTGCAGGTCACATACAAATGCTTTAAAACAGATCTTATTTGAAATACTGGAGCTCTGCCCCATGGTAGATGTATCAGGTACAGAACTTTTGCAAGTTTTTGAAGAGTGCTCAAGGGACTTCACTAATGGATTGTTGTTTGCAAAAGGCAGCAGATGAAAGAGCATGTGCTACCTAGAAGAGAGCTTGCTGTTCTGAGAGGGTCATGTGGTTTTGCAAGCAGAGAGAACCAAACAGGTTTTCTCTCAGTGAGAGAGAGAGAGAGACAGAGAGACAGAGATCACTTGTACAGTGTTACAGCCAGCAGACACCAGGACAAGCTGGCAAGCTTTTGGAAAGCCCCATTTTGGTGAACAGCCTGATCAAAGCCCTTGTGGTTCATGCAAGAGGAGAGGACTGGCTATCTAATGTTTCACTTGGAATAAGTGAAACACAAAGGAACTCTGTGGTGACATGAAAGAAAGAGGTTATCATCTGGAGAAACCTGAAGGGGAAAGTTTCGTCAGCAAGACAGTGAAGTGGCTGATTAAAATGGAACAGAAAATCTCTCTCTGAAGACTGACAAGAACTTTCCTGAGTGGTAACCATTTACTTTCAAGAACCAAAGCCTGGTGAACTTTATAAATGTTAAATTCTGTGCGCAGTATAAGAATTGCCTGTAACCAGTGAACTTGGAAGAATGAGAAGTGAGATTGGACTGTGAACCAAATAACTTTTTTGAACTTACACACACATTACACACACCTGCACTTAGAATTAGAAGGGGGTTAAGTTAGGTTAGTTAAGTTAATAGTGATAAGTTAAAGTGTGATTCTGTTTTCATGTTTAAAGGAAAATTAAAGGAAAATTTGTTTAAGTAACCCTTTGTCTTGGTGAATAACTATTACTGCTGGGTTTTGGGGTCCTCTGGGCTTGTAACAGTATAAATATATTTTGAAATATATTCCAGTGACATTAAACATTTAATTATTTTTGAGAAAATTTATCATTTAATTTTTTAATAGCTTTTTGAATCTGATTATCAAAGACATTCACAAGCATTTAATATTAGAGAAATATGTTTAGTCAGTGCCCCCATTTGTACTAGCTGTTACGGTAAGTCGTGGTCAACTCTACTCCCCAGACCCTGCACTGCACCTGTCACCTGGGAAACTCTGCAGATGCTGAGACCGAATACTAATGTGCTGGGCAAACTCAGCAGCTCGCACAGCATTAATAAGATGTACAGTGTAACCAATGTTTTGGAGCTGGGCTGAGAACATTCAGCTGTTGTGATAGTACAGATCTATTACCAATGTATAAAGTGTATATAGTTACAGTATCTAGACTGTGCTTACAGCGATTGGCTGAGAGTTAAGCCACGCCTACTGTCTGGGCCTTAAAGGGTTGTTTCCCTAGCCAGGTCGGGTCATTCCGGACTGGTCGGCCACCTGTGAAGCGCTCCTGTCTTTTGCTAATAAAAGCCTTAGTTTGGATCAACAAGTCTTTGATTCTTTCGACGAGCTCTACAGCTGTTCTAAGGACCTCACAGTTAAAGCACTAGCCATCATCTCGAACATCTACAGAGAACAGCAGTGATCATCAAGGATCCACTCCACTCAGCACACGCTCTGTTCTCACAGCTCCCATCAGGAAAAAGGTATAGGTGCAACAAGACTCAGGAACACTCAGAATCATTAACAATAAACTCAATCAGTGAATCATTTAAGGGCTCTTACTTGTGCACAATATTGATTTTTTTTCTCTCTCTGTATTGCACAGTCAGTTTGTTTACAGTTCTTTATTTGTTTACATGTGTACATGGAGCACTTCTTTTTTGTATGACCAGTGTGGTAAATCTACCTCACCCACAGGATAAAGAATCTCAGGATTGCATGTGATGTCTTGAATATACTCTGACAATATATCTGAAATCTGTTCCACTGCATTGTCCCTGTCAAAGGGCCCAGGCCTTGAATGCTGGTTACCTTTTACTTGTCGTTGATATTGTATGACCTGCTTACTTTCTCCAGCATGTTCATGTACTGCACTCAACCCCAGCATCTGCAGACTTTCTTGCTAAATTATAGAAAGATGTTAATGTTGTTACGGGGTATAGTATATATAAATATGTCTTTAAAAGAGATAGATTGTGGGGGTTTAGTGTGGGTCACTTCACAAACGGACATTAGCATTTCACAAAAGAATCTAATTTAAACTGCAAGAGCCTTGCTGAAAGTGAGACATTGAGGTACCAGAGTCTTTGCAAATCAATGAAATTACTTTGGTAGGAATTTCAAAAACAGGTACAAATAAACTGTCCAGGCTCAAAGTGCTGATAAAATCTTTCAAAGATTGGGTTTGGAGCCTTGGGGAGGTGTTCTGGTTTTCACAAGCAGAGAGAGAAAGAACAAACAGGATTTCTTTTCGAAAGAGAGAGAGAGAGAGAGAGAGAATTGGGTTCGACAGTGGCTTTTGGGGCTGCAACATGGAAAGCTGGCAGGCTTGTTGAAAACCCCATTTTGAAGACAGGTTGTGAGTTTATCCATTTTATCAAGGAATTAAAGCTACTTAATGCTGCATCTACAAAGTTTGGTTTATTGGATTAATAAGATAGTAATTTGGAATATCATCCCCATGTTTCCTTGAAGATGACATGCTTTGAAATTAGGAAATACTTGAACCTAGAAAGTGTCATCTACACCTGTCACCTGCGTGGGATTTTTTTAAAAATAGGTGTTCCGGTGTCCTCCCACCCTCCAAAATCGTACAGGGGTTTGTAGTTCCATTGGATGTAATTGGGTTGCATGGGCTTGTGGGCCAGAAGGGCTCATTTGTCTAAATGAAAAAATAATGACCTTAATGAGTACTGGCTCTGAGCTCTTGAGAATAAAAGGCAGGAGGAAAATTGTTCAGTTACACTGAAGAATTTGAAGGATGGAAGGCTGGCAGCAAACTGCTTGAAGGCCATGCTGTGCACTGTTGCAGCAACTGTGAACAACTTCTGGGTCAATGAAATGGTGAATGCTCAGCACAGACCACACTCAGCCTGTTTAATGGACAACTAAGTTGTGCCCCCTTTAGGTCTGGCTGAGCATGCACATCAAAAGAAAACTCTAAAAGTGACTGAGAGTAGGCCTGTGTCAGGACATCAATTGTGTTCTGCAATCCACAGTGAGATTAATTGTCATAGAGTTTTTACTGCCCCTGTGGCCCAATTTGACTGTGCCAGCCAAGTTGTCTAACCAGATCTGTCCTATTTGTTATCAGTTGGACCACATCCTTGCAAACACAGCCTATCCATGACCCTATCTAAATGCCTTTTAAATACAGTAAACCCCCTGATATAGAACCATGGAACACTACAGCACAGAAAACTGGTCATTTGACCCTTCTAGTCTGTACCAAAATATCATTCTGCCAGTCCCATTAACCTTCACCCATTCTATAACCCTCTAGACCTCTGCCATCCATGTATCCATCTCATATATTCTTAAGAGTGAGCCCACTTTTATCACATCAGCTCGTTCCACACTTCGACCATTCTTTGAATGAAGTTCCCTCTAATATTCCCCCTAAACTTTCCCCATTTCACCCAAAAGTCATGCCTTCTTGAAGACCCAGCAATATCCTAGTAAACCTTCTCTGTACTCTTTCAATCTTACTGATATCCTTCCTGTAGTTAGGTGACCAAACGTGAATACAATACTTCATATTTGGCCTCACTAAAGTCTTGTACAACTTTACCATAACATCCCAACTCCTATACTCAGTACTTTGATTTATGAAGGCCAAGATGCCAAAACCTCTCTTTACAACTCTTTCTACCTTTGACGCCACTTTCACGCATATCCAACATTCAGGCAGCGAGCAAAAAATATTCAAGCAAAATATTTTTTTAAAATACCAAAATAAATAAGAATAAAATAGCAGGTAAAAAAATACGTAAGTTTAATATTGTAAAAAGATATGTTCTCTGAAGTACCACTTAACCCTTTGCTGTTTGACGGATACCCCTCACTTAGCTCCTCAGCTCCTGGTAATGGGAGGGCTCTAGACTGTGGCCCTTAAGGTGACCAATCACCCACTGTGAGAAAAAACATGCCCTCAGCTTTGTTTTAATTTTGCATATCTTACCTCAAACTTGTGCCTTCTAGTTTTAGACACCTCTACCCCTGGGAAAAATGAAACCATCAAATATTTATGGAAAACATCTAATATTCCGTCTGGGCCCTCTCCATTAACATTGACTTCTCCAGCAGTCTTTAGATTAAGGCTGATTCCTAGCTTATGGATTTTCAAGAGCTGGTTTGGATTCTATTTAAATGGAGGGAGGATTTTTGCATTTGAGAGCACAGTTTTGCCTCCATTGCTCTTTCGTGCCCTAAATTCCAGACCCTGGCCAATCGAAGAGCAGATGAAAGTTCTGAAAACCCTTATAATCTTTATGAAAATTAAATGAATTCTGTCATCCATCATCAGTCCTCATCCATGCCCACTGCTGCTGCTTTGTAATCGTTGGATCTCCACCTCCAACAGCACTGCAGAAAGGTCTTCAGCACTGTTTGTATCCTGAGATTTCTTGCTTCTGGCTCACCCTGCTCATTCCTTGAAGGAAGGGCTCAGGCCCGAAACGTCATCAATATGGGCGCTGAAAGACCAGGTGAGTTCCTCACGCTTTACGGTATGTTTTTACTGTAATCACAGGGCCTGCAGATTTTCACCAGATTCTTCATTCTACTCACAGGGATTTTACATCTTCTGATCCAATGTCTCCTTGTAGAGCTCGTCGAAAGAACCAAAGACTTGTTGATCCAAACCAAGGCTTTTATTAGCAAAAGACAGGAGCTCTTCACAGGTGGCCGACCAGTCCGGAATGATCCGACCTGGCTAGGGACACAACCCATTAAGGCTCAGACAGAAGGCGTGGCTAAGCTCTCAGCCAATCGCTGTAAGCATAGTCTAGATACTGTAACTATATACACTATATACATTGGTGATAGATCTGTACTATCACAGTCCTCTCTCCAAAGATTTAATTCAAGTTTTAACCAGCAGGGCCCACCCCCATCCCCACCCCTTTGCCTACTTTCCTGCCCTGATAAATTGTGCATTCATGAATACTTAGTTGCCAGTTGTTGTCTTCCTTCAGCCAAGACTTGGTAATGGCCACAATTTCATACCTGCCAACGTCCAGCTATGCTACGAGATCATCTACCTTATTTCTTACATTGCGGACATTTAAATACAGTGCAGTATTCTCCACACTTTTCGATCTGCTTCAAAGGAACACAAAGTTAAATCCTTCATCTAACGCTTGCCATGTCGCTCTATTGATTGCCTGTCCTTCCTCACTAAATCGCCCTATTTATTGCCCTCTTATTCTGGTTCCCAACAATCGCCCCCCTCCCACCCCCCCCCCCACCTTCTACCCCACCACCAAACTAGATTACACATTGACAGAGTTGTACAAAAAACTTGGGTCCAATTTGAGCAAGTGCCCAGGAGGGATGGGCAAAAAAATCATTGTCCAGTGTTGTATTAAAATTCAAGCATTACTTGCCAGGTTCTCGGCAAGCAGTCCCAGTTCATCTCTATCACAGGATGGGCCGAAGGGGCAGGGTGGGGAAACAGGTAAATGCAGAAATAGTGAGCTATTCGGCATGGACTAGAAGGGCCAAAGGGCCTGTTTCTGTGCTGTAGTTTTCAATGGTTCTAACTGATGCTCAGCTTTAAGAGTTAATCTCAGGAGCGATTATCCCATCCCACAAAGGAGAGAGATGGTGGAGCAGCTGTTGTTGCTGGTACACCACTCCCTCGACATGAGATCAACCCTGGCCTTGGATGCTGACTGGGTGGAGTTTGCATATTCTCATTATGGCCACAAAGGTCTCCCTTCACCCCCCCCCCCCCCCACCATCGACGTGATCCATTGGGATTGTCACCTGACGAGATCATGCAAAATCGTTGAGGACCCCTTCCTTCCCGCGCACAGCTTCTTTCAGCTGCTTCCATCTTGAAAGAGATACAGGAGGATCAGAGCCAGTAGCCCCGGGCTGAGGAATAGCTTCTTCCCACGGGCAGTGAGAAAACGCTGAACAACCAAAGAGGAACTGCTCTCACTAACGATCCGAGACTCTACTACTTTATAATCAATTCTTTTGTTGTCCTGCACATGTTTTGCTGGTCGGCTTGTGTGTTTGCAGTGTGTGGCACCAAGGATCAGAGAACGCTGCTTTGTCAGGTTGTACTTGTTCAGTTGGGTGATAATAAACTTGAACCTGAACTTGAACTTCCTCCACGGGACCCAGCTTCTTCTTGCATCCTAAAGACGTGCCGATAGATTAACGGGCCACGGTAAATGACTGATTCATAATGATAAATGGCAAATGAATCAAATCAGAATTGATCGCCATTTGGAACAAATGATTTCCAGGAACAGAGGAAATAAAGAAGAATAGATGGGTCTGCCGCAAGCTGGAATAAGCCTGATGGACTGAATGGCCTCTTTATATGTAATAGCACTTAGCCGTCAGGGTGCAGGCACTTCGGCCCATAATGTTGTGCTGACCTATATAAACCCATTCTATCACCAGTCCAACTCATCCCAAATTGACAGCCCATCAATTTTCTTCCATCCATATGAAAATGTAAGAGTCCTTGGATTGTCAGTATTGTACCTAAACCCCACCCACCCAGAAATATATTCCTGGCACCCACCACTCTGTGTAAAAACAAAACTTCCCTCTGGCATAATAAATAAACAAATCAAACCTATTCAGACAGCCATGGCTATAGGAGTACTGTACTGTCAGAGATACCCTATCTTTCAAATGGGTTAATGGACCAAACCATATTATAAGACGTATTGAAATTGCTTTAAGTGAACAAAAATTGATTGGTTGGCGACTCGAAATGTATTTTTGGATAGTCAGAGAATTAAAGGATGTGGGGTTCCTACAGCAAGGGAATGGATCGGCTGTGATCGCATTGAGAGGCAGAGGGTTCAAATGTTCGATGACATCTGTTCACATCGGCTCGTGCAGGTGCCCATAAAGATTCCCTCATCAACATGGGGTGGGGGAAAAATGATGGAGCTGCTAGAATGGCTGCCATAACAATGGTGCGGTCCCAGGAGAGTGGGGAGAGGAGTCACAGCGGTGTTCCGTAGGGTCCTACTGCCTGGTCCTGAATCTGACGGCTCTGTTCAGGATATAAATGGCCCATTTAAGGAGCTGACAGTATTTAGAATGTAGATCACAGAAAATTACAGTACAGTACAGGCTCTTCAGCCCTCAACGTTGTGCCAACCCATATAATTGTACCAACATAAAACTAAACCTTCCCTCCCTCATAACCCTCTATTTTTCTTTCATCCATGGGCCTGTCTAAGAGTCTCTTAAATGCCCCTATTGTTCCAGCCTCTGCCACCATCCCTGGCAATGCATTCCAGGCACCCACAACTGTCTGTGTAAAAACCTTACCTCTGATGTCTTCCCTTACACTGTCCTCCCTTCACTTTGAACAGATGTCCCCTGGTGTTTGCTACTCCTGCCCTGAGAAAAAGGTGCTGATTGTCTAATTTGTCTATGCCTCTATGTAAGTATAATCCTGTAATTACGGAGGTCTGTGACCAAGATGGTGATGTCTGGGCTCGGCAGGGGCTACGAGGGGTTGCAGACCCCAGGGGAGCAGCAGAACAATGCAGGGCACCAGAAAGGGTGAGAACACCCCATGTTGAGAAGGAGAAGCAGAGTAGATGGCTTTAAAGGAATGTGATCATGGCAGCGGACCAGCGAGGGGCTCAGCTGCTGAAGGACACACACAGGCCAAGAACTGACAGCGACTTGCAATCAGGGGACCTGCACAAGCTGTGTCTGTACTGGAAACTTACTCATGAATCATAAGGGCCTAGGGAGCTGAAGGCTTCCCGATCGTGTCTGAGGTTCGGATTGAAGCTTGGGTTGCCAATGGATCGCACAGGATTCTGTGTGGCTAGAGGTGAACCTACAGACACTCAAACCCCTTTCACACTTGCCAGTGATCCAAGGAATCGAACACCAATGGGTCTTTAAAGTGGCAAGTGTGGAAAGCAGGAGGGATAGGTGGTAGGACTGAGATGAGGAAAAAATTCTTCTCTCAGAGAGTGGTAAATATGTGCAATTCTTTGCCACAGGAAATAGTTGAGGCTGGTTCCCTGTCAATATTTAAGTGTAGGTTAGATTTGGCCCTTGTGGCCAAGGGGATTAGGGGGTATGGGGAGAAGGCAGGAACCGGGTACTGATCAGCCATGATCATAATGAATGGTGGTGTAGGCTTGAAGGGCCAAATGGCCTACTCCTATACCTATTTTCTATGTTTCTAAAATCTGCTCAACGCCAGCATCAGATTACGTCATCTCGCACCAGGGACTGCCGGCCTCAACCCCTAGTACAATCCCCGGTGTCTGCAGACACCGGCGTTGAGATCAGGCAAGTGTGAAACGGGCAATTGCATTACAGGCACTTCCTATTAAAGGTAGAACAGACCAAACACCGGGGTCAAACCCTCCCAAGTGTGAAAGCATTCAGTGTCCCAGTCTAGTGTGAAAGGCCAAACCGCTATTCCTATCCTGGGACACTGACAGGCCGATTTACTGGGATGCAAATGTGAAAGGGGTTTCAGTGACTCTGAAGGGACTCTCTTCTGCTCCACTTCCTCCCTTACTGTAAAAGGTGGGGGGGGGGGTGGGGGGGCGGGGCAAGCACAGACACTAATGTCAACAGTTTATCTGCCTTACAGCAATGTTTGTGCAATCACATGACAATAAAGGAATCTCGAATCTTGTTGTACCTTAAACATTAAGAGAGCTCTAACGGTGACCTGGTCACCAGTGAATCCTCTATCAACATCACAAAGACAGCTTGCCTAGTCATTATCATGGTCACGAGAACATCCCGTATGCAAGTTTGGCTCCTGGGGTTCAGCACTGGGCGGTTTTGGTCATAAAACTTTTTTTTTAACTCTCTTCAATAACGAAACACAGTCTCGATCTCATCTCTCTCTTGGAGTGAAACAGGAAAGTCGGCAGACGCCGTGATTGTAAATCAACAGGTCCCGCAAGGTCCAGAGGAGTCACAGATGTTTCAGCCTTGAGCCTTGAACAAAAAGCTGGCAAAGTGCCTGAATTAAAAGGTAGGGGAGGAAGAGACAGGCGACAGGCAAGGGGTCTCAGTGGATAAGGAAAGGAGGGCAGGAGGTAAAAGCGGGGTGGGTGGGTGGGGTGAAAGCTCTTGTGAATGTAGAGCTGGAGGAAGAGGAGAGATATGGGTAGGGAGCGAGAGAGTCAGGGTGATGGGAGGGGCTAATGGAAATCAAAGCCATTGCTGTTAATGCCATCTAGCTACAGAGCACCCACATGGAATACGAGGGGCTGTTCCTCCAATTTACTGGTGGTCTCAGTTGGGCAGTGCATGGGACCAAGGACATGCACGTCAGGCATTAATTGTTTTGATATCCCTCCCTTGATTTTGTGTGAAGATGAATCTGTTGTCCCACTTGGAAGATAAGTAAGGAAGCAATATGTGCGACAAATTGGGAGAACAAATCATTATTCAAATTAGGAGATCTGTCACGATGAGCCAGTTATTATAATCAAACTATTAAATCAAAACCTTTAATTATGGAGGCAGTAACTGTTATTTTCACATTTCTCTCCTCCGGCTCATATTGTGTCAGACTATTGATGAATTGGTCTGTGCTGTGAAGCATCACTGGATGGATTTAAGTTTGATTCCGGGGGATTTAAGCAGAAAACAAAAATATTTGTGTTCTCAAAATGTTCGTATCATTATTGTCCAATCTTAAAATAATTGGTTGGTTTTATTTTGTTGGAATTAGACTTTCCAGTCTAACATTCTAATGAACATCAAAATCAAGCTGCATTTTGGCATCCAACAACATAGGATAATTGGTTGGCCATTCCCTAAAATACTTTCTTTGTTAGGAAGAGAAGAGGAGCGGTATAGATGGTCTAAAGCTGTGGTTCCCTTTCTTTCCATTCAAACACCACTTTAAGAAATCGCTATGCCATAGGTGCTCTGTGATTAGTAAGGGATTGCTTAAGGTGGGATATGGATGGAAAAAAAAAGTTTGAAAACAACTGTTTTAATCATACCTGATTGACTCATTATGTGTATGGTGTCAGAACTCCAAAGGAAATGGGCCAATAACAATATTTCCTCAAGCAAAACATTTCAGTAATAATTGGGTCTAGAGCAATGAATCTCAACCTTCCCTTCCCTCTTACATCCCACCTTAAGCAATCCTTTATTAATCACAGAGCACCGATGGCGTTTGAATTACTTATAGTGGGATGTGCGTGGAAAGATAAAAGGTTGAGAACCATTGGTCTAAAGAGTGAAGCACACAGGTCTGCAGACGTTGTGATTGCAGTAAAAACGCAGAAATGCTGGAGAAACTGTCGCGGTTGCGTACTTACCTGCATCGGGAGCGGTGCCGGCCGCCACTGATGGCGTAAGTGGTGTGACGTGCGGGGGTAAAGGTGCACATGCACTGGTGGGTTAAGCGACAGTGGATCTCAGGTGCAGGAGGAGGAGAGTGAGAGCGTCAGGATCACCCGGGCAGCAGTGAGCCCGTGAGAAGGTCAGAGGGGTGTAGCCGGGTGGTGTGTGGGGAGTTGAAGAACGCAATGTTCTATCCACCGATTTCACGGTGAGCTGAAAGAAACAAGTGAGTGTCTTCTTTATTTGTTTGTAAGCTGCGGTAAATCAGCGCTGATTCAGAACTCAAGTCGGTCTTGCAGCGTCCATGGGAGGTAAGGATATATTCCTGGCATTTCAAACCTGAGGCCTTTATCAAAGTATGAGAAAAAAACAGGCAGGCACCTGAATTAAAAGAGATGGCAGGGGAAGAGTACAGACCAACAGATGAAAGATCATACAGCCTCTCCCCTATTTACGACCTATGCCAAAAGCATAAGTTTAAAAAATAAAAAGAAATATACATTAATATAAAAATTAATCTTTCTTGTACATCCACCAGTGCTAATGGCTGCACGTCTACAATAGTGACCGTCAGACGATATCTCGCCATTGTCTACATCACAGCATCTCTCTCAACTCTCAGGATATAAGAATGCTGTACAGGTCCAGCGCAGGGCAGTGGGGTCAGTGTGGAATCTTGCACCAAATGAGCAAATCGTGAGCGGATTGGAGGAAGAAGGTGATTGGAGGAAGAAGGGTCAGGTGACCTGAGGAGTAGCAGCAGCTAGAATTAAAAAAGGGGGCGAGGCAGCAGGTAGGAGCTGATTGAAGGAAGAAGGGTCAGATGACCCGAGGAGTGGTGGCAGATAGAATTAAAAGGGGGAAAAGTAGCAGCTAGAAGTTGATTGGAGGAGAAAACTGAGTATCAATGTAAAAGTGAGGGAGCGGTCATTGCTCAGGAGGACTAAGTCAGAGTGATAAAAGGCTCAACATCTTTCAATGAGAATAGGCAAGGGGTGAGGGAAAGTAGGAATTGAAGTAAGAAAGGGACTCCCTATTTGAGAAACAAAAAGGATTCAGCAGGTAGGCACAGGTAAGGGCAGGTTTTAGATGTTATACACTTTGTTCCATTAGTCATAAACAGTGGGAATGGCAGCCAAGGCAAGGGAATGCTCCTCTTGCAGGATGTGGGTTGTTAGGGAAGCTGGTAGTATCCCCGATAACTTCATCTGCGAGAAGTACATCCAGCTGCAGCTCCTGACAAGCCGAGTTAAGGAATTGGAGCTGCAATTGGATGAAGTCTGGGCCATTTGGACTCAGGAGGCAGAGGGGATGATAGGAGTTACAGGCAGGGCTGGTGCTACCATTAGGCCAACTAGGCAACCACACAGGGCATTGACCTCAGAGGGACGTGGATGAAGAGAGATTCCAACAGCTCTGGCACCTCTGCATTCTGAATGGCGTAATTCTGACTAATGCGCTATAAACACGTGCGTTAGTCTGGTAAGGCAGAGGGAGGAAGTTGTATGGCGCACACCAGCACACCCCCCTACCCCGTAGCTCAGCCCGGTCAGCCCCCCCACTGCCCACCCCATGCTCAGGCCGGCCTAGTGGGCAAAATATTCTAGCACCTGTCCTGGTTACAAGGACACTATCACACCGAGGGGGCAGGAAGAGAGTAGCAGGGTGACAGTCAGGAGAGGGAAAGGGAATAGGCCGGCAGTGCAGGGCATCCCTATGGCCATTCCCCTCAATAATAAGTATACCATTTTGGAAACTGTTATGGGGAAACGACCTACCAAGTACAAGCCATGGCGATCAGGTCTCTGGCATGGAGTCTGATCCTGTGTTTAAGGGAAGAGAGGGGAAGGAGGTGAGCTGTAATGATAGGGGGATTCCATAGTTAGGGAAACAGATAAGAGGTTCTGTGGAAGAGATCGAGTATCCCGGATGGTAAGTTGCCTCCCTGGTTCCATGGTCCAAGATACCTAATCGAATTCTCAGAAGGGAGGGTGAACAGCCAGATGTCACAGTCCATATAGAGACCAATGACGAGGGTAGGAAAGGTGAGGAAGTCCTGCAAGAAGAGTTCAGAGAGGTGGGTGCTAGGTTCAAGGGCAGGACCTCCAAGGTTATGATCTCAGGATTGCTACCCGTGCCACGTGCTAGTGAGGTTTAAAAATAAAAGGATAATGCAACTTAACATGTGGCTAAAGACCTTGTGCAGGAGAGAAGGGGCTTCAGGTTTCTGGATCATTGGGCTCTCTTCCATGTGGGACCTGTACTAATGGGACGGTTTGCATCTGAAGTGGAGGGGGACTAATATATCCTTGCGGGAAGGTTTGCTACTGCTGTCCCGTGGGTTTATACTAGATTTGCAAGGGTAGGGGAACCAGAGTGCCAGAGCAGAGAGAGGAAAGGAGGAGGGAAAGGATGATGTGAAAATTACATCCACTATTAGAAGTTAACAGGTTTTATGTGGTAGCAATTTTATAAAATGTATCTATTTCAATGCAAAGAGTAATGTAGGAAAGGCAGACGAGCTTAAAGCGTGGATTATAATGTGGAATTGTGCCTTTGTGGCCATTAGTGAAACTTGTTTCAAGAGGGGAAGGACCGGCAGCTCAATGTTCCAGGCTTCTGCTGCTGTAGATGCGATAGAAGTGGAGTAATTTAAGGGGAAGGAGTGCCATCATGGAAAATATCACAGCTATGCTCAGACAGGACAGACCAGAGGGTGTGTCTATGGAGGATATATGGATGGTGCAGAGGGATGGGAAAGGTATGACCGCACTAATGGGATTAGACCTTCCAAAAGTCAGCGAGAATTGGAGGACCAAATCTGTAGAGAGATAGCAGACAGCTGCAGGAAACATAAGGTTGTGATAGGAGGAGATTTTAATTTTCCACATATTGACTGGGTTTCTACTGAGAAAAGGCTGGATGGCTTGGAGTTTGTCAAATGTGTTCAGGGAAGATTTTTAAATAAATATATAGAGGTACTAACTAGAGAGAATGCAATACTGGATCTCCTTTTGGGGAACAAGACAGGACAGGTGACAGAAGTATATGTAGGGGAACATTTGGGGTCCAGTGATCGTAATGCCATTAGTTTCAAGTTAATAGAAGGATAGTTCTGGGCCTCGGGTTAAAATTCTAAATTGGAGAATGGCTGTTTTGAGGCAACAAGAAAAGATCTAGAATGCGTGGATTGAGAATAAGTTGTTTTCAGGCAAGGATGAGCGAGGTAAGTGGAGGACCTTCAAAGGAGAAATTTTGAGAGTACAGAGTTTGCATGTTCCCGTCAGGATGAAAGGCAAGGTTAGCAGTCAAAGAGAACCTTCCTTTTCGAGGGATATTGGGGATCTGATTCGGAAGAAGAGAGAGAGGCAATAAGGAACAAATGAGGTATTTGAGGAGTATAAAAAATGCAAGAAAAAATTCATGAAAGGAATCAGGAAGGCTAAAATTAGACATGAGGTGCCTTTGGCAGACAATCCAAAGGGTTTCTACAGGTATATTAAGGGCAAAAGGAAAATAAGGGCGAAAATTGGACCCCTTGAAGATCAGAGTGGTCGGCTTTGTATGGAGCCAAAGGAGACAGGGGGAGATTTTTTTTTCATCAGTATTCACTTAGGAAATAGGCAGAGAGTCATGGGAAGAAAGGAAAACAAGCAGTGAGGTCATGGAACGTATACAGATTAAAGAGGAGGAAGTGCTTACTGTCTTAAAGCAAATAAGGGTGGATAAATCTTCAGGACCTGACAAGACGACCCTCAGACTTTGAGGGAGGCTAGTGTAGAAATTGCAGGGGCTCTGACAGAAATATTTAAAATGTTCTAATCCACGGGTGTGATGGTGAAGGATTGAAGGGTAGCTCGCGATGTTCTGTTGTTTAAATAAAAGGCTCCAAAATAACCCTGAAAATTATAGGCTGGTGAGCCTTACGTCAGTAGTAGATAAATTAATGGAAAGTGTTCTGAGAGATCAGATATATATTTATTTGGATAGCCAGAAGCTGATTAGGGCTTTGTGCTTGGTATGTCATGTTTAACCAATCTTCTAGAGTTTTTCAAGGAGGTTTCGAGGAAAGTTGAAAAGGAAAGGCTGTGAATGTTGTCAACATGGACTTTAGTAGGTTCGTCAGGAAGGTTCAGATGCTGGGTGTTCATGATGAAGTAGTGAACTGGATTTGACAATGGCTGGATGGGAGAAGCCAGAGAGTAGTGGTGGATGATTGCTTCACAGACTGGAGGCCTGTGAGTAGTGGTGGGCCTCAGGGATCAGTGCTGGGACCATTGTTTGTCATCGATATCAATGATCTGGATGATAATGTGGTAAATTGGATCCACAAGTTTGAAGATGGCACTAAGATTAGGGGTGTTTTGGAGACAGTGAAGAAGGTTCTCAAAGCTTGTAGAGGGATCTGGACCAGCTGGAAAAATGGGCTGAGAAATAGCAGATGGAATTTAATGCAGACAAGTGTGAGGGGTTGCATTTTGGAAGGACCAAGCATGAAATGACCTACATGGTAAATGGTAGGGGCCTAAGGAGTGCAGTTGAACAGGGAGATCTGAGAATCCAGATACATAACTCCCTGAAAGTGGCATCACAGGTGGATTGAGTTGTAAAGAGAGCTTTTGGCATTTTGACCTTCATAAATCAAAGTATTGAGTACAGGAGTTTGGATGTTATGTTAAACTTGTACAAGTCATTGGTGAGGTCAAATGTGGAGTATTGTATACAGTTTTGGTCACCTAACTACAGGAAAGATATTAATAAGAGTGCAGAGATGATTTACTAGGATATTGCACGGACTTCAGGAACCGAGTTACAGGGAAAGGTTAGATAGGTTAGGGCTTTATTCTCTGGAGTGGAGAAAAATGAAGGGAGATTTGTCAAAGGTATTTAACATTATTAGGGGGATAGACAGAATAAATGTAGATAGGCTTTTTCCACTGAGGGTAGATGAGATTCAAACCAGAGGACATGGGTTAAGAGTGAAAGAGGAAAAGTTTAGGGGAAACATGATGGGGAACTTCGTCACACAGAGGGAGGTGGGGGTGTGGAATGAGCTGCCAGTTAAATTCTTTCAGAAGAATTTGGACAGGTACGTGGATGGGAGAGGTATGGAGGACTATAGTTGTGTTGTAGGTCAGTGGGACAGAGAGAATTATACTCCAGCGTGGACTAGAAGAGTCACGCCTCTTTGCTGTAATATTCCATGGTTCTAAAATGAAACACCTGATCCTTTGCTTCAGGAAGAGATACAGGTGAACGTGAAGGTGTATATGAAGTAAGTTAAAATGGTGGTACTGCTGGAGATGCTGTAGCGGCAGCATTGCCTATGGTGCGGACACACAGGAAGCGAGGGAGCAGACATGCAATACTCCCACGGGGTCCAGCTGCCCAGTCGACTGCGTCGGCTCCACGCAGGCTTTGAACGGCACTTTGAGGGAGCCGACAGTGGTTTTTGAGCTGGCCTATTATTCGGCAGCAGCCACAAAGGGCTGCAGACTCCAGGGGACTGGAGCAGGGAACCGGAGGATGGGACGATCACCCACTGTCTGAGAGGGAGAGGCGAAGGACACAACACGCAGGGGCGGTGACCACGGTAGCGAACCAGTGAGGAGGCTGAAGAACCAGGGTGAGATGCTGGTGACCTGAGGCAGGGAACCCATGGAGGCTATGGGCTGCTGGAGACTGCTGTCGGGAGACTCGTGCCGGGCCGTGGACTGCTGGAGACTGGCTGGAGGGGTACCAGGTATCGGAACCAGTGTGCGAGGAGGTGCCGAGGGTGCCAGAGGGTCCCTGACCATGTCGAAGGTTCACATCTGGAGCTCGAGTGGCTAATGTTTTGGAGTGGACTCTGTGCAGCTGCAAGGGGCTGCAGACGCACTGGAGGTGAATCTGCAGACACTCGGTGACTCCGGGGGGACTCTCTTTTGCTTCTCCGACTCTGACTGTAAGAGACACTTGGGCAATTCCTGCTGGTGGCGCATCTGTCTGCCCTGCATCAGGCAAAACAATTTATTCTTCACAATGTACGTTGGTTTGCCAACGTGAGATCTCATCCGCGCATGCACAGGCATTGCATCTGTTGACTTGCTAAGAGCAGCATGTGTTTTTTCACTCAGGAGCAATAAAGCCCTAAAACAGTGTAAGATCGCAGGAAGAGCAATCCACAAATGGATTCAAACCCCCGATCAAGCCCTCTGGAGAAGGAGGTGAGCTGTTAAAAATTCCGGGATGACCGGCGGGAGGTTCCTGCGTCCTGATGAGGGACTGGGGCAGAGGCCGGGCGGCCAGAGCCCGAGGAGGAAGGCCTCCAAGAAGAGCCCCCATAGCGCTTCAACAGTGCCAAAAATCCAGCGTACCTGCCGGGGCACAGTGACCCAGCTTAGGAGAAGCGAGGCCGATCTACCTCTGCTGGGGTTGGGATCAGGCGGCAGTGGCCTACCTTCATTGAAGGTGGGGTCCAAGTCTGCCTGCACCCACCTGACTTGGTGGAAGTCGGGGTCTCAAAAAGCAAGCAATGGTACCGTTATGCCGCTGCATGAGGCGACGACCTCAGTATATTGAGCGCCAGCGAAGGGGAGTATGCTGCACGAGAGCAGGTAGGACCTGAGTCAAACCTAACGAATCACGTAGCGAAACTGCATGCTCAACGGGCGAGAAGAAAAGCCCGTGTAGCCTCTGCATGATGGGCACCCGGTCGATTGGGGTCCGAGAGTAAGTCCTGCCAGGGAGCAGAGCCCTCGACCAGTGACAAAATTGTAAGTCGTCTGGATAAATTGGAAGAACTGGTGACAGCCATGGTGAGTAAATTTCCTACACCATCAGAGCAGGGGGGGACCTTCAATTATTATAGATGGGACGATGATGAAGGGCCGGTAACGGAGGCTGAGTCAGCCAAATCCCCATACACTGCTCAGGCCAGCCAGGAGGAGAATATACTGGGGATTGCCACGAAGTTTGCAGCACCGAGAGGTATCGACCAGCCACTAGAGGATGATAAAGCGGGGTCAGTAACCTATATGGTATCGAATGCTTTTCAGGAGACAGTACTAGAAGGATCTATCAAGAAATACCCCTGCCCTGTTAACTGCCCTCTGCTGGAGGTGCCCAAGGTAAACCCCACAATTTTGGACAATTTCCCACAAGGGCAAAAGACTTGAAATTGCAAAGACTACAGGGGTCACTGGTTAAAGGTATCACTGCATTCACACAAATGCTCTAACACAATTCAGAGACCCAACAAGACACTCTAGGGCTGTTAACCCATGCAAACAATGAACTGAATGCTTTCAGGAAGAAGCTGATCAAGTCCGAGCTAAATGGAAGATACGCTCATTTGTGCAGACCATCTAACCCTGTAACAAAGTTTCCATTGGGTGACAATCTCAGCAAACAGGTCAAAGATTTGAATGAGAAGATGGTCAGAGGCTCAAGAGCCTAGCGCAGGTATGCGGGGGGAGTTTAAACGAGTAGCCCAAGGCGGCTTCCAGCTCCAAGCGGCAACAGTCAGCAGGACTGTGGAGACAGCGGCCTAATATTTCACTTGAAATAAGAGAAACAAAAGGAACTCTGTGATGACCTGAAAGAAAGAGGTGATCATCTGGAGAACCCTAAGGGGACAAGTTTCTTCAGCAAGACACTGAAGTGGCTGATTAAAAAGGAATCAGCTGTGGGTGTCCAGCGTACAATACATCTCTCTCTGAAAACCAACAAGAACCTTCCTGAGCGGTAACCATTTACCTTTCAAGCACCAAAGCCTGGTGAACTTTATAAATGATAAATTCTGTGCACAGTATAAGAATGGCCTGCAACCACTGAACTTGGAGGAATGAGAAGTGAGATTGAACTGTGAACCAAAGAACTCTTCTGAACTTACACACACACATTACATACATGTGCGCTTAGAATTAGAAGGGGGTTAAGTTAGGTATGTTAAGTCAATAGTGATAAGTTAAAGTGTGATTCTGTTTTCATGTTTGAAGATAATTAAAAGCAACTTTTATTTAAGTAACCATTTGTCTTGGTGAATATCTATTGCTGCTGGGTTTTGGGGTCCTCTGGGCTTGTAACGGTACACTTTCATCATCCATGTATGGCTTTACTGGCAGGTAACTCCCAGGATACAAGAAGGAGTTGGCATTTTCTTTGTTGCCTTTCATTATGAGAGGCTAATGGAGCAGGAACTTTGTTTTGCTCCTCCCTTCACAGCCCTCAGAGAATGAATTAGCAATGAGGTTGGCTTGTGAGCGTACCTAAACACAAGTAGGGACTATCTACCAGCACTTAATAACTGCATTGGAAAGATCTCTGTATTAGAGTCGGAAAGAAAGGCATTGTTGATTACAATTTAAGGTGGTCCATAAAACATATATGTCCAAACTCAAATTATCTCGTTTTTAGGCAGATGTTGATCCACTATGTGAGAAGTGTAACATTTTTGAAGCTTCATTGATTCAATATGTTTTGGGAGTGGCCCAATTTAGAAAGATTTTTGGAAAATATTTTCCAAACTTTCTCAACAATTTTGAAGATCAAGCAGAACCATGTCCTTTAATTGCCTGGTTTGTTTTTTTTTTCCCGCGAACCATTTATACGTCCTTCTGCAACCCAGGAGAAAGTTTTAGCTTTTACCATGTTGATAGCCTGATGAGCAATTTAAATGAAATGGAAAGATGACTCTTCACCTATTCTTATTCAGTAGTTACACAATGTAATGTCCTGTTTAAGCTTGGAGAAAATTAGATACAATATTAAAGATAGAACATTTCAATTTGAAACGACGTGGGTTCCATTCGTAGATTACTATCATAATTGGAACATTTTAAAAGTTTGGATGCTCCGGAGATTCTCCGTCTAGTGCAGTGGTTTTCAACTTTTTTCTTTCCACTCACATCCCACTTTAAGTATTCCCTATGCCATCGGTGCTCTGTGATTAGTAAGGGATTGCTTGAGGTGGGATGTGGGTGGAAAGAAAAAGTTTGAAAACCACTATTTTAATTGTACCTCATGAACTCGTTATGTGCGTGGTTTCATGACTCCAAAGGAAATGGGCCATTGACAATTTTTCTCCAGCAAAATATTTCAGAAACAATTGGATCTAGAGCAATGATTTTCAACCTTCCCTTCCTACTCACATCCCACCTCAAGCAATCCCTTACTAATCACAGAGCACCAATGGCATAGGGATTACTTAAAGTGGGATGTGAGGGGAAAGATAAAGGTTAAGAACCACTGGTCTAATGTCCAAAGGTCACTATTTGATCCATATTTTTATAACTTTTTTCACAAGTTCACCATGATTAGAGAGAGGGGGGGAGATTAGATTTAGATTTAGGGTTTGTTTTTCCTTATTTTTTTATTTTTTTATTTTTTTTAGATTAAGTTGTTAAATCTGGGTTTAATATGGTTGTCATAGATCATATCATTAAATTAGACAGAACTTACCTTTTGTTTAGATCAAGCGATTACCTAATGTAGTTTTACATATTTTAAATCCATATGTTTATAAAATGACCTGTTATTTGTTTCAAAGGAAGACTTTTCATGTAGAATTTATATGTTAACCTCAATAAAAGTATTTTTAAAAGAAAGAATCGGAACGAGCGAGTAATATCAACATGAAAGTCGGAACAATAGCTCCGATCTGTATTGTGACTGCAGTGGAAATCGCAACTTCAGCACCCTGCTGTGTGACAGAGAAGGAATCAAGATGAATTTCAAAGTTAAATTGATAAATGGAGTACATACATGACATCACATGCAACCCTGAGGTTCTTTTTCCACATGCTGGGATTACCAAATCTATAGATCAGCATTTACGAACTATAAACTGAAAGCAAACTGCAAATGCAGATATAAATAAACAGCAATAGGGTAGAGCATGACTCCTTATATGAGCCTTTAAATGAGTACTGTCCTCCCCTATCATTCAAGAGACTGATGGTTGAGGGGTGGTAGCTTTTCCTGAACCTGGTGGGACGAGTCCTGAGACACCCGCACCTCCTTCCTGCTGGGAGCAGCGAGAACAGAGCATTGCCCGGGTGGTGTGGATTATTTTTAGGAAAATATTTTATTTATCAATTTTCAAATTCAAACTTATACAGTGATCAACGTTCATTAAAATTTACAGTCGACGTTTTTGCACAGGTTTCACCATTGAGTTCGAGTCCTGTTTATTCCCATTCCTCCCTCCAGTTATCACACACAATGGACCACCTAACAACCAACATTCAAGTCACTCATAACAAAGGTTAAAAACATAAATCAGGGACATGTGGATTTGTTACATCCCGGCGGCCCATGACCCGACCATTATCCTATCCATGGTCTTCTTTATTCTTTTTTTCCTGATTGGGATGGAATGGGGCTACGCTGCGAGACAGGGCGCTTCACCCTATAATTCTGCACCTATGAAATTTAGGTACAATTTCCGGATCTTAAGGAAGGTAAAGTACTTTTTTCCTAAGATTATAAGTAATCTTCTCCAGGGGAACACAGCTTTACTTTTCAGCATCCAAGCTGGAGTTGGGCTTCCAGGTAACTGCTATTGCACTTCCAGGCCACGGCCAATCCGACCATTACAAACTGGATTTGAGATGGTGTAGACCCTTGATGATCGATGCAGCCCACAGCGAAATTTGAGAAGTATTCTCCACAAAACCTCTTGGCTGTTGAAGCCAAGACATCAGGTGGCAAAAGGACATGCAGGGTAATTGATACCACTCCAAGCACTCTGTTGTGGAGATGTCACGCAATGTAGACATGTCCATTGTAATGACTGATCAATTATTGCTCCTGTCTCTCCCTTTTGTGGCTCCCACTTCTATCAAACATCCCAAGTTAGACAGAGCATGTTCCTTTTGTTGCAATTGGTATTGTTCGTCAAACAAATCCATGGCCCCCAAAAGGGCAAATGTCCATTACCAACATTTTGCACTTCACAGGGCCAATGTTCTATTATTAAAAAAGAGCATTGTACAATCTGCGAGCTAGACGTTGAATGAGCTCAGAACAAATCCTGATGAAACTAATAGTTAATAGATGACCTTTGTGTGATTTTTTTTTATCAGTTCTCTTTTCTTGTGTAGCTGGGTGTTACTGTAAAGGTCAAATTCACTGAGCTGTGCTGTAGAATCAAGGGGAAGTGCAAACTCTGATGCTCCCCAGATGTGGCACTCCGTTCGCCAGTCAATTGGCATTATGTCCAACAAGGACAAGGAATGTTTTCCCTGATTGAATTACACCCATGGCTACAAAGGACAGCCGGATGTTGTTCACATTGAGGAGGCTGCTGTGTCTGAGTTGAAAGCTGCATTTGTCACCAACTATAGTTCAAAATGACTTTCTTCCCCAATTTATGATGGCGTATTCAGTGCTCACTATTCTGGAGAGACCGAATGAAGATTGGGTCATTTCATTGCAGGACATCCTGATTAAGTTCACTCGGAGTGACCATGTGCTTCTAGTTGTCGGAGACATCACTGTTTGAATGTTGAAAGGCATGGACAGAGTCGATGTGGAATGGCTATTTCCCATAGTGGGGGAGTCTGGGACAACAGGGCACAACTTCAGAATTGAAGGATGTCGGCTGAGAACAGAGGCATTTCTTGCTCCAGAGGGTGGTAAACCAGTGGAATTTGTTACCACAAGTGGTTGTGGAGGCCAGGACATAGGGCAAATTTAAGGCAAAGATTGCTAGGTCCTTGATTAGCCAGGGCATAAATGGTTATCGGAAGAAGACCAGGCACTGGGGCTGAGTGGGAAAATGGATCAGCACATGATTAAATGGTGGGACAGATTCAATGGGCCAAATAGTTTATTTCTGCTCCTATGTCATATGGTCTTATGGTTTTCTCCATCCCATTTTCTGTCTGACCTGTCCATGGGTGGCCTTCTGTGGTGTTCCAATGAGACCCAATGTAAACATAAGGAAGATATTTCTGCCGGGAACGATCCCTCCGTGACTCCCTTGTCCCTTCCCTCTGGTCACACTTTCAGTACCAACCCCTGTGACATCAAGAAATACTGCTCTTGCACCCATTACTCCTCCCTCACCACAATTCAGGGCCACAAGCAGTCCTTCCAAATGAAGCAACACTATGCTCGTGAAACTACAGGGCTCATCTGCATCTAGTCCTCTTGTTGTGGCTTCCTCTACATCAGAGAGACGAGACACAGACTCGAAGATCATTTTGTTGAGCACTCTGTCCACTACATTAATTAGGACCTCCCAGTGACCAACCATTCTGATTCCTACACTGACATGTCTGTCCGTGACTTCATGCACTGGAAAACTGAGGCCATCAGGAAAATAGAGAAACAACACCTCGTTCTATCTAGGCAATCTCCAATCAGATGTCATTAACATCGACCTCCAATTTACATGAGGTCCCACCTTTCTCGCTCTTTCTCTCTCTCTCACTCTCTCTTTCACTCTCTTACTCTTTCACTCTCTCTTTCGCTCTCTCTCTCTCTCTCTCACTCTCTCTTTCGCTCTTTCTCTCTCTCTCTCTCTCTCTCTCTCTCCCTCTCTCTCTCTCTCTCTCTCTCTCTCTCTCTCTCTCTCTCTCTCTCTCTCTCGCTCTCTCTCTCTCCCTCCCTCTCTGAGGTTAGAAGAGATGAAGCAGGTTCAGGGTGAAAGGGAAAAAGTTTAAAGGGTATACAAGAGGGAAACTCTTCACACAAAGAGTGGTGGGAGTGTGGAACGAGCTGCTAGCTGAAATGGTGACATGTGTGCTCAATTTTGACATTTAATAAACATTTGGACAAGCACATGGATGGGAGGGGTATGGAGAGATACAAAATGAGTGCAGGTCAGCGGGAATGGGAAGAATAATAGTTTGGCACAGACTAGAAGGGTCAAATGGCCTTTTTCTGCTTTGCGGAAAATGCCAAAATGTTTGGCCTGGAAGTCAGCCTGAAGAAAACTGAGGTCCTCCATCAGCCAGCTCCCCACCATGACTACCAGCCCCCCCACATCTCCATCGGGCACACAAAACTCAAAACGGTCAACCAGTTTACCTATCTCGGCTGCACCATTGCATCAGATGCAAGGATCGACAACGAGATAGACAACAGACTCGCCAAGGCAAATAGCGCCTTTGGAAGACTACACAAAAGAGTCTGGAAAAACAACCAACTGAAAAACCTCACAAAGATAAGTGTATACAGAGCCGTTGTCATACCCACACTCCTGTTCGGCTCCGAATCATGGGTCCTCTACCGGCATCACCTACGGCTCCTAGAACGCTTCCACCAGCGTTGTCTCCGCTCCATCCTCAACATTCATTGGAGCGCTTTCATCCCTAACGTCGAAGTACTCGAGATGGCAGAGATCGACAGCATCGAGTCCACGCTGCTGAAGATCCAGCTGCGCTGGATGGGTCACGTCTCCAGAATGGAGGACCATCGCCTTCCCAAGATCGTGTTATATGGCGAGCTCTCCACTGGCCACCGTGACAGAGGTGCACCAAAGAAAAGGTACAAGGACTGCCTAAAGAAATCTCTTGGTGCCTGCCACATTGACCACCGCCAGTGGGCAGATAACGCCTCAAACCATGCATCTTGGCGCCTCACAGTTTGGCGGGCAGCAACCTCCTTTGAAGAAGACCGCAGAGCCCACCTCACTGACTAAAGACAAAGGAGGAATAACCCAACACCCAACCCCAACCAACCAATTTTCCCCTGCAGCCACTGCAACCGTGTCTGCCTGTCCCGCATCGGACTTGTCAGCCACAAACGAGCCTGCAGCTGACGTGGACTTTTACCCCCTCCATAAATCTTCGTCCGCGAAGCCAAGCCAAATAAGAAGAAGAAGAATGTTCTGTGGTTCTATGGTAGTTAAAAGCACAGCATGAATACAAGTGTATAATACAAAGAGCAGAGGAGGGTGACCTTATTGAGGTTTATAAGGTCATGAGGGGCAGAGATAAGTTGAATAGTGACACTGTTTCCCAGTGCAGGCGAATCTAAGTTCCCCGTAATGGTTTGCATGACGCTATTACAGTGCCAGCGACTAAGGTTCGCATCTGGCCCTGTCTGTACATTCTCCCTGTGTCGGTGTGGGTTTTCTCCAGATGCTCCATCTTCCTGCCACATTCCAAAGACATACAGGGGTTGGTCGGCTAATTGGTCACATGGGTGTATTTGGGTGGTGTGGATTCGTGGGCTAAAAGGTACATCTTCCTAAACATTTTTTATTAAATTTTAAATTTTACATAAGTAAACAGATTACATGCAGAAAATTTGTAAAATACACAAAAGAGACGTCAAACATAAAGAAATCAACAGAATTCTCTAATTTATAGAGAAACATCTATAAAATAACAAAGCCTCTTTACAATTTTATATCCTGAATATTATGTTCATTTTCTCTCCCGCCGCTTGAGCCCATTACCAAGTCGAAGTTCCATAATTAGAGTCTGCCTTAGGCCTGGGATAATAAATAAAGTATTTTATAATAAAGCTGGAGGTTTTGAAAGAAGTGTTACACCTTAAAAATGAAAACGCGTATAAGGTGAAGGGAGTAAAATTTGGAAAGGACATAAGGGGACAGTCCTTCATTCAGTGGGAGGTGGGCACATGGAGCTAGACGCCAGACAACGTGATGGGGTGGGGGGGGTAGGTACGTTAACTTCCTTTAAGAAACACTTGGATAACTCCATGGGGGGGAGGGGATTGGAGGGGGTGTGTGGGCCTAATGCGGGAAAGTGGGACTGGAGCGAGACATGTGTTCCTCGGTATGGGCAAACTGGGCCCGTTTCCGTGCTGAAATTTTAAGTTTTTGGTTTGTGTAATCTTTTGCCATTCCAAGGCAAAAGGACAAAGAGTTCGGGCCATCGGTCCTCGGATCCCCATCTGTTGGATGTGACGTGGAGAACGTTGTCCATGGACCTCCACTGATGCTTCCATGTGAAGTAGCCCACAGTGGGAACCATCCATCCATCCCGAGATTCAGTGGAAAGCTAGATTGGGAACTCTGGTAACACAGGGAATGGTTCAGAAGATCACCTCAACTTTGAAACCCAGAATCATTTAAAACAACAGGTTCAATAATGTTGTTCAAAGGAGGAAATCTGCCTTGCCATTAGGACTTGGGTTTAGTTGAGTGGACAAAAGTTTAGGGGGGATATCAGAGGTAGGTTTTTTACTCAGGGAGTGGTGAGGGCCTGGAATGCGTTGCCAGGGGTGCTGGTGGAGGCTGGAACTAAAGAGATATTTAAAAGGCTCTGAGACAGGTGCATGGATGTAAGAAAAATAGAGGCTTTTAAGTGTTGTGGGGGGGTAAGGGTTAGATTGTTGTGGAGTAGGTTTCCATAGGACGGATAGGTTGGCTCAATATCGTAGGCTGCAGTGACTGTACCGTGTTGTAATGTTCTAAAGAAACATTACAGACAAATCAGATTAATTCCCAAATGGGTTCCTTCCACTCCTGGAGCCATTCGGTCCTCAGTGGGTTCCTTCCTCTGCAGGAGCTGCTCAGTCCCCAGAGTTCGTCAGGACTCCAGCAGAAACCGTCACTCCATACCATCAGTCCCAGCCAGTCTGGCCTCAACGGCCACAGTAACTGTCCTCGCTCTGGTACCACCTCTAGTAGCCGTCGGATTCTCCTGGGTTGGAACACCTCCCCTGACCAGTACCACCTCCTACATCCACTGAATCCCCTTCCCACACCCAGGCACCCTTCCCCAACACAGCTGCTATGACCATCACAGCTGATCCCCATCACCCCACCCTGACTCCCACACCATCCGCCCCGCCCTCGGCTCTGGGTACACCAACTGCCGACATACTCACACCCGACCGGGAACCGGCAGCCGTGCCGCAGCCAGCACGGTCCAGAAGAAACAGACCACCGGACCAACTCAACTTGTGATGGACACTGAACTTTCCTGCCCCAGGACTTTCTTTTTAAAAAGTGGTCGAATGTGGTGATACTCCACTGTATGCTGTTACCATGTTACTGGCACTGTGTATGTATAGCTGGCCCTCCTTCCCTCGGTTACTCCAACCCCTGGAATCCCCTAATAAAGGTGGTTACACCAAGTCCCTCCCTCAGTAGGGGTCCTGAGATCAGGCCAGTAAAGGAGCATGGTCCAAGTAGTATGGCATTAAGAGCCTGTCATTCTGCAATGCCAGTCTTCTGGTATTATTGAAAAACCCAACACCCAACCCCAACCAACCAATTTTCCCTTGCAACCACTGCAATCGTGTCTGCCTGTCCCGCATCGGACTTGTCAGCCACAAACGAGCCTGCAGCTGACGTGAACTTTTTACCCCCTCCATAAATCTTCATCCGCGAAGCCAAGCCAAAGATCACTGCTCCCAGTAACCTCCTCTGGTTATTGTAACCACCTCTACCTTGACATCTGCCTCTTCTCTGCTAAAGAAAAACACCTGATTTCTTGAAAATCCTACTGTAATGAGTATCACAGGATGATAATACCTGCTATAACCTTGCGTCCAGGACAGCTATTTCTTTTTTTCTTAAACTTTATTTATAATATATAAAATACAAATATATATATATATATATAAAAACCATAATAATATATAATTAGTAAAATACCATAGAGTAAATTAATACTCTACACCTCCCCCCACCCATCCTCTCCACTACAAAAGAAAAAACTCCACAAACTACCCCTACCTCTTCATAATAACGGAGCCTTTTACATAAATAGGTGAGCGGATCATTATTACATATATTTTAAAAAATGGTTCGTGTATACTCAAACCCATAGATTTTAAATATGGTTTCCACAAGAACCTCCAGCTCCAGAAACCCAGGTTCACATCCACCACTATCTGTAAGAAATTTGTGCGCTCTCCCCCTGACCTGCGTGGATTTCCTCCGGGTGTTTCCACCCACCCTCCAGCGAGTGGATTAATTGGCCGCGTGGGCAAAATTAGGCAGCGCAGACTCGTGGGCAGGACGGGCCTGTTTACCGTCCCGTACCTCCGGAACAATGAATGAGGGGGGAGAAGGGTTCCGTCAGGCGTGCATGGCCGAGGGCAACCCGGCCTCCCAAAGGGCCTCCTCATCGTGTCGGAGGTCTGGATCTGAGGCTCGGGTGGCCGATGGTGCGAACGGGAGCCTGTGTGGCTGCGGGAGTGCTGGAGGCGAATCCACGGGTGCTCAGTGTCTCTGAAGGGACTCTTGTTTTGTTTCTTTGCCTCTCTTATCATCAGCCGTCGGGCAAAACTAATGATGATTCTTTGTTTGCCTTACGGGAGGCAAAAGTTAAAGCATATCATGTGTGTTACCAATTTTAAGGTCGCATTAGCCAACAATTAAAGGATCCACAAATAGAAGAAGCCTCTTGTTGAGCTTGAATTATTAGCACTGATCATTAACTCGGTTAAGTAAGTTACTGCTTTACAAAGCTCAGTTGCTGAGGTCAAAGTATTTGCCCTTCAGTCTTTGATGTATCCACTGGCATGTACGCACCTCTGTGGTGCGTCTCATTGTATTTCACACTGGATTGGCTTGTGTGTGAGTGCACGGTAGTGTTCTTCATGGGACTGATGTATAAGCTGTCAGCCGTATGACCAGAATAGAATGATCCTGACATTGCTTCTCTCACTTCCACCCTGTATTAATGAGAACAGAGGATGGGAGTGGGTGATCCAGAACAAGGCAAATGCAAATAAACAGGGTATTAATGATCTCTGAAGATGTAACAGCCATTAAAAACCTCTCAGCTCACCATGCTTTGCGAACTGCCGTCGATAGAGACAGAATACTTTTTTTATTTCCAAACCAGCCCACGCTCGCACAGATGTTAACCGTTGCAGCAGATGTTTAACGCCTGAGAGTTTGACTGAGAATCTGCTCAAGAGGTGTGGCTACCTGCGACACTGTATTCACCGATCAGTCAGCATTGCTGGGATGATGCAGAGTTCTTCTTGATGGGAGCCATTCAGAGAGACAGTTCTTGTACCTCCTTGTCAGACTTCAATCTTGCTGTAGCCTACCTCCAAGTTAAGTAATGTTCTGCCAGCTTCTGAAGCAAAACAGAAATGCTCAGCAGTTCAGGCTGCCATGGTGGAGGGATAATGGGGTTAATGCTTCAAGCGAGCACTCGTGCCCTTCTGAACTGGAAGGGTGCCTTTCCAAAGGTGCAGAGCACAAAAGTCTTCAGAAGCTGCAAAACAAATAGTTCTCCCCAGCCTTTTCATTCAGGGAAAACCAGAAATGCTGGAGGGACTCACTTGTTTTGCAGAAAGATATATTTCCGATATTTCGGACCTGAGCCCTTCCTCATTTAACTCAGGCATTTGCCTGCTTTTTACTCGTACCTTGAAGATGGACAGGCCCAAAACGTTGATTGTACAGGTACTCCCTGACTTGCGACCATCCACACAAGCGACCAAACTTTTAAAAAATATATATAAAAAAAGAAGAAATATAAAACTTGCGTGATTACAGTGAAAATCAGGCCTATCTATGGTGGCCAGCATGTTGGCTGGTGGCCATCCTCTCACAAGAGCTGGCCTTGGTGGCTGCCATGTTGGCTGGTGGCTAACCTCTTGCTGCCCTTGGTGGCCGCCATGTTGGCTGGTGGCCAACCTCTCGTGAAAGCTGGCCTTGGCGGCCACCATGTTGGCTGCTATGCAACCGCTCATTTGAGCTGGCGATGGCCGACATGTTTGCTGGTGGCCACCCTCTCATGAAAGCTGCCCTTGGTGGCCACCATGTTGGCTGCTATCCAACCTCCCGCGAGAGCTGTCCTTGATGGCTGGCATGTTGGCTAGTGGCCAACCTCATCTGAAAGCTAGCCTTAGCGGCTGCCATGTTTGAATGTTTCACTGCAGTTTAACTCCTTGTGTTCAGTTTTTTTTCTGATTCTCTTGCTCAATATTCTAACAGTCAGACTAATTTTGAAGCCAGTAAAGTCGACAGGGTGCTCAGGGTCCACAGCAACAAAGGGAATGAGAAGAATTTGGAGATAGAGAATGGAAAGAAATCAATCGTTTTGCTCTTCATTATCACAGGTAGGGCGATTCCCCAACATACGTCCATTCCAAGATACAACCAGTCATCCAGAATGGAACACGGACGTATGATGGGGAGCACCTGTATATATTTACCTCCTATGGATGCTATGAGACCTACTCAGTTCCTCCAGCATTCCTGTGTTATTACTCCATTCCCAAATAACCCACTCTAATAATCTCCACATTTAACCTTATCATTCATTGTTTCCTTGGAATACAGAAGGAGGCCATTGAGCTCACATACCAAACCAACCCCATTCTCCCACTAATTTACCCTGCAACATATTTACTCCACATTTCCTGCACTTTCACCACCCATCTACACAGAGGAATTTACATTGGGCAATTAACCTACAATCAGCCTGCTTCCATGTTTGCTTTGCAGGGCCTGACTATCGAACACTTACTGCCATCTCTGCCTGGCCTTAAGAAGAAGGGCAGTTAGCTGCCTTCCTGAGCCATGCAGTGGTCAGAGAGTGCATTATGAATGAGTAGCTTGGTGTTGGCCACAGTGAAGTCGCATGCAGGCCACACCATGTAAGGGGAACATTGGTCAATCAGGGCCTTGGGGTCGTAAGTAGGGTGGTCATTCCAAAGGAGGAGACATGGCATAGGTTACCACATATATTGTGACAGATTATGTTATATTTTATATTGTATATAGATATGTTTTAATGGTCTCAAACAAACACAAACATTTCACAACACAGATTTCATTTAAAATCTCAAGCTAGACAGTCAAGGCTCCCAGTGCCTTTGTAAAGACAATGCTTTTCTGAAGGGCTTCACAAGAAGATTTTAATTGGACATGCTGTGGAGTAATGGATTATTGTTTTGGAAAGCAACAGATGAACAGACTCAGAAGATTAGGTCCGGTTCCGGAGTCTGTCTGATTGCAGTTTGCTGTTCTAAGAAGACCATGTGGTTTTGCAAGTAGATGGAGTCAAACAGGTTTTTTTCTCTGAATGTGACAGAGAGAGAGAGAGAGAGAGAGAGAGAGAGAGAGACAGCTGGTTTTCTGCAGTGGATTTTGGAAGCTTGTTTGAAACCCCATTTAAAGGATGGATTGTGAGTTCTTAGTTCAGCCTGTTCAAAGCCTTTTGTGGTCCATACAAGAGGAGAGGGCTGGCTGTATATTGTTTCACCTGAGATAAGGGAAACAGAAAAGGAACCCTGTCAAGAAGTTTCCAGAGAACAGGATATAAGTTTGAAGCAAGCAAACCTCCCAGACAGGAATTAATTTTCACCTGTGTCAAAAGGCAGTTCCTTCATAAATCAGTTTCCCGCCCAGAAGCAGCTGATTGAATTACTACTTGTCAGGCACGATGTAAATTGTCAAAGACTGCAGTAAACGTCCAGCAACACTGATGACTCCACTCAGTTCCTGGTTGGCATTGTTTCTGCTCAGAAGTTTTGGCTACCATTGTTAATTTTAATAATGTAAGATTGGAGTAAAACTATCCATTCAACTATCATTGAAAACCAGAAATCAGCCAGGCAGAGAACGGATATTGGTGTGTACTGAGAGAAACCCTTCCAGATTCTGTTGATTTTTGTATACAAGAAGAATGTCTCTTAATTATGGCTTGTATGGGAGAATAAATGACTGACAACAAACCATTTCCTTACCTCTAGGAAGAGGATGTGCAAAATGTAAAATATAAGTTGTAACAATACGGTCAGCAGGGTAAATCATTTGCCAGCAAGATTGTCCCTCAAATGCTGTACCACCTCAAAGATGGCCCAGGCCTCCTTCCTGGTGGAGGAATACCAGATCTCGGGGCCTTGGAGAAAAATTCTATGGGTCTGTCCGCCTGCTTAAGTGTGGTGTCCAGGGCAAAATCAGACGCATCGCTCTCCACCTGGAATGGGATGGATTCATTCACAATGTTGATCACAGCCTTAGCAATAGCACTTTTGATGTGGCTGTAGGCCTCGCGGTCCTCCGCCATCAGAGGAAAGGAGGTGGATTTTACAAAGTGCTGGGCCTTATGCACATAACTGGGGGACCACTGGGCATAATAGGAGAAAAACCCCAGGCACTTTTTCAAGGCCTTGGGGCTGTGGGGAAGCGGGAGTTCCAACAGGGGATGCATGTGGTCAAGATCTTGGCCACTGACTCCATTTTCTATGACGCAGCAGATTGTAGCCAAATGTGATGTGCTGAATACACGATTATCTTTGCTGTAGGTGAGGTTAAAGCTTTTGTCTGGATTAATTTCCGGAAATTGGTGTCATGGTCCACCAGATCATGACCACAGATAATGACATGGTCGAAATAGGGGAACATGGCGAGTGGCCCGTCCTCATCCACCACTCAGTCCATCTCCATTTGGAAGATGGAGACTCCATTGATGACCCTGAAGGAGATCCGCAGAAAATGGTAGAGGTGGCCATCCGCCACGAACGTGGTCTATTTGTGGTCCTCTGGACAATAAGGAGCTAGTGGTATGCCAACTTTAAGTCAAGGATGGGAAATACCCAATATTGGGCAATTTAGTTTATCATGTCAGTTATGTGAGAGAGAGGGGTACGCATCCAGTTGAATAAACCTGTTAATGGTTTGATTGTAGTCGATAACCATTGGGTGTTTTCTCCCCAATCTTAACAACCATGACTTGAACTCTTCAGGGATTGGTACTAGTTTCGATGATCCCCTTGGTCAGGAGCCTTTTCACCTCTGAATTGATAAAGGCTTTGTCACCAGCGCTGCATCACCTGCTCCTGATGGTGACGGACTTACAGTTGGGGGTGAGGTTGGCAAACAGAGGTGGGGGGGAACCCAGAGGGTGGAGAGCCCACAAGTCACACGCGGTTGGTGGATCACTGGTTGCTGGTTGGGCAGGTTGGGAGAAGAGAGTGGACAGTTTAAAAACTTTTGTTTGCAGATCGTCAGAGAGGGATGGGGTCCATCATGTGCCATGGTGATGCTCTTAAGGTGGCACTGGAAGTCCAACCCCAGTAGAATGGGTGCGCAGAGCTATGGCATCACAGGGAGTTAAAAAATGTTGTACTCTGCACCATGCACAGTCAGTGTCACTCTGCAGCTTCTACGGATCTCTGCCGAGTAGGACTTAAAGGCCATGGAGACAGTAACTCACTGGTCTAACCAGGAGGGAGTAATGCTGCATTGCGTCAGGGTGGATGAAGCTCTCTGACAAAGAACAATCCCACCAAGTCCTTAACAGTAGAACAGGTGGGCAAAGTTATTCTGAAGGCGGATGAAGGCTGCGACAAATCCATCAGCTCCAATCGTCATGGTTTCCACGCCATTGGAACCAGTTGGCTGATTTGTGAAGTCCCATGTGCTTCTTGGAGAGCAAAATCAAGTGCACATTAAACAGGCGTCTTCGCTCAGCAGATTAACGGAACAAACACCATCATCCTTGACTACGAGGGATAGCCAGAATGATTTAAAAAACTTTCCTGAACACATTTGGCAAACTCCAAGCCATCCAGCCCTTTTACAGTCCAGGGGGTCCCATTTAATATGTGGAAAGTTATTATCTCCTAGCCTTATGTTTCTTGCTACAGTCTACGATTTATCTTCAGATTTGCTCCTCCAATTCTTGTTGGCTATTGTGTAGTCAACCCTATGACAGGGTCATACCCTTCCCATTCCTCAGCTCTACCCACATAGCCTCAGTAGATGAACCCTTTGGTCTATCCTGCCTGAGCACAGCTGTGATTTTTTTTCCCTCCCCCTTTAATTCCCTCCCATTCTATTGCATCCAAAGCAATGGAAGCCCAGAATATTGAGCTGCCACTCCTGCCCCTCCTGCAACCATGTTTCTCTGAAGGCCACAGTGTCACAATTCCACCTCTAAGCTCGCCTGCCTTTCCTACAATACTCCTTGCATGGAAATGGATGCACCTGAGAACATGTCCACCATGTACAACCCGTTGACTTCTAACAGTGCATGTAATTTTCACATCATCTCTTCCCTCCTCCATTCCTCTACCTGCTCAGGCACTCTGGTTCCATCCCCCTGAAAATCTAGTTTAAACCCCCCCCCCCCCCACCCCCCAGCCTGGAGCAGCACAAGTTCAACTCTCTGGATTTCACCAACCAGTGCCTGAAAGAACAGGTAATGATAACCTGGAGTGTCTCAGTTGGTCGGGCAGAATCCCTGGGTAGAAACGATCCATTAACATTTCAGGTCGGGACATTCGATGAAGACACTGCCAGGAGTTTACTTCCATCTTGATAAAAGGTTCCGACACGAGACCATTTCCATCGATGGGTGCTGCGCGGTCCATTTAGTTCCTCCTGCTTCTCATTACGACGTTCAAAGATCATTTGGGTGCATGTATGGAGGTAGAGGGAGGGAGGGTGAGGGAGAGTGTGAGGGAGTGTGGGAGAGAGAGCTACAGAGGGGGAGTAAGACAGTGTGTGGAGTGAGGTATGGAGGGAGAGTTAGGGAGGGGGAGAGAGATATAGAGGAAGTGTGAGGGAGAGAGAAATAGTGAGGAGGAGTTAGGGAGTATGAGGGAGAGAGAGAGAGAGATCCGGAGAGAGATACAGAGGTAGAAGGAGGGAGTCTGGGGGAGAGATAGTGAGGGGAAGAGGGAGTGTGTAGAAGATAGAGAGATTATGGAGGGCAGTGAGGGTGTGTGGGAGAGAGAGAGAGATGTGGAGGGAGAGTGAGGGGGTATAGGTGTGAGGGAGAGTGAGAAAATGTGGGTGAGAGTGACTGTGATGGAAACTGAGAGTGTTAGAGACTCTCTCACAAAGCCCTAATTTGATTCTATAGCAGATTACCTTAGTGCAAAAGAAATCCAAAGACGAGAGCTGACAACAGGCCAAATTAAACTGTCAGAATTAACCTGCAAGAATGCAACAGGGGTATCTTTTTAATCAGGTATAAATAGATCAATCAATTCGGAAATGTCAGCTGATGAATAATCCTTCATTGCTGCTCTTAAAAATACTTTTGTTCTGGCATGGCTGTAATTTGTGACTCAGGGTCAGGTTTGCGAGGAACAAATTAAATTTTGCATTCTGGATCGTGACTGGTTTACACTTGAGTTGAATGAAGAGCCAAGCAAAGCTTCCTGATGGAACAATATATTGTTTCAGGAAATACTGGGGGAAATCAGCCGGTTGGGCAGCATCTGTTGTGCCCCAGTGCATCAGGTGAATGATCCCTCATCTCATCATGTTGCTCATCCCTCCACTGAAGCTGCTTGATCTCCTGAGAATATTCAGCCATCGGGAATATTTACATGGAGCGGTGGCCATCGGAGAGCAGCAAGATCCACAGAACCTTGCTGCTGCCATCAGGAAAGAGGTACCGGTGCCACAAGACTCCAGGTTCAGCCGCTCCCCCTCCGCCATCAGACTCCTCAACAACAAACTCAATCAGAGACCCATCTAAGGTCTCTTACTTTTGCACATTATATATTCAGGAATATTTACCTTCTGTTTTGCACAGTCAGTTTGTTTACATTTATTTCTTCTTGTTTACATTTTAAACGTACAGAAATGCTGGAGGAACTCAGCTGGTCTCACGGCGTCTTATTTAAGGAATAAGAAAAGAACAGGGAAGGTGTCAGGCTGAAGACTGGCAGGGGGAGGTGTGCAGACTGACAGAATGAGACCACCCGAAAAATAGAGGAAAAACATCTCACCTTCTGTTAGGTCTGCTTTGTTCATGAATGAGTGAGACAAACACCAGGCTGAGTCGAAATCAGGGTTCTTTGTTCTTTATTACCGGATTGTAACACTTGCGACTAACAAAGTTAGTCGGAGAATGCATTCTGCCGTTATCAGCAAAATGGTGATTTTTTATACCCTTGGATACATGCTTAGAACATCATCATATCATTACTTGTCCAATGACTAAAACTGTTGCTATCCTTTCCCTGCTAGCTTCCTGCCTCTCAATCCATCAATGTCTCTCTTATCTTGTAAGTACAAGGATGCATTCTGTTACTCCTTAGTACTGGGTGACTCCTTCTCCGGTCCCATCTCATGATGTTTTACCTAACAGGAGTACAAGGACACCTCCCCTTCTTGTTACTGCCCTGTACAGGGTAACTCCCTACACATTCCCATCTCATGATGTTTTACCTTACACTTCCCTTCAACCGAATGGCATTAACATTGACTTCAGGATACCATTAAACATCCATTCTTCTTCTTCCCACTGTCACATTTCCACAGCTCTCTGTCTCTCCCCCCCCCCCCCCCCCACTTTTCTCTCTTTCACCTCTCCTCTTATCATATCCAATTCACACCTTTTGTCTGTTGGTCTGGACTCCTCCTACTCCCATTCTTCCCCCTTTCTCTGCCCAGACACTTGTCTCTCTTGACCTACACCTTTGGGAAGGGCTCAGGCCTGAAACCTATCTTTACCTGCTATGGACACTACGACACCAGCTGAGTTCCTTCAGCATTCCTGTGTTTTGACTACAATCACAGTGTCTGCGGTATTTCGTTTCACCTCTGAACCATTGTGAACCATTTGCTGTATCTCCAGATTGGTTTTGAATTTATTTCCCAGTTCATGAGCAATAAACAAAACTGCAAACGGTTTAGGTCACACAGTATCACTGAAGTACAACCTGTTTCTTTTTTCTGTCAGGATCTGTTGAGTTTTAGTTTAGAACATGGAACACTTCGGCCCTCGATGTTGTGGCAACCCATATATTCCTTAAAGAAAAGTATTAAACCTTCCCTGCCCCATAACCCTCTATTTTTATTCCATCCATGTGCCTGTCTAAGAATCTCTTAAAAGCCCTTAATGTTTCACCTTCCACCACTATTTCTGGCAAAGCAATCCAGGCCCTCACAACTCTCTGTGTAAAAAACGTACCCCTAATATCTCCCCTAAACATCCCTCCCTTCACTTTGTACGTTTGCTCTCTGGTGTTTGCTATTCCTGCCCTGGGAAACAGGGGCTGGCTGTCCACCCTATCTCTACCTCTCATAATCTTGTAGGCAAACCCCAGAATTATTAGAACACAGAAGAATGAGAGGTAATTGCCTTGAAACGAACAACATCTCAAAGGAAGCAAAAGAGAGGAAGCTCCCCTTGGCTGAGCTGTTGACGGGATGGGAATGTCAGACTCAAATTATCACCTGAGTGGCTGGTGGAAAGCCAGGTGTTGGAACCAGCATTCCAGAGGATGCTGAGGGCAAGGGGGTGGCTCCCAAAGGGTCTTGGGTGCTGAAGGCTTCCTCCTCGTCGGAAGATTGGATCTGGAGCCTGGGTGGCTGATGGATCGAATGGGAGTCCGCGCAGCTGCAGATGCTACGGTAGCACTGGAGGTGAATCCTCCGGTGCTTCGTGGCTCTGAGCGGATTATCTTTTGCCTCTGTTTCTCCGAAGTTAAGGGATGCCAGGCAATGTTAATGATGAATCTTTGCCTGCTTTATGGGAGGAAAAAGGCAATTGCATGTAATATTTCATTTCTGTGTTATTACATGACAAAAAAGAGTAATTGACCTGATATACAACCAGACCAAGCAGTGTTTCTCTGGATCATGGTGCATGTACATAATACACAGTACATAATAATCACATTTGTGTCATTTAAGAGAAGGTTGGATGTGTACATGGAGGTGAGGGGGTTGGAGGGTAATGGGGGGAGAGTGGGAGGGTTGAGCTAGTCGAGTTGTTCACGTTAACCGGTGCGGACTGGAAGGGCCGACATGGCCTGTTTCCGTGCCATAAATGGTTATATAGTTATAAAAATAAATATAAATATTTGGAATGGTTTACTCAGTTACAGGACACTGTTTACCAATCTCACAGCCTGCGAGAAGAAGCTATTTCCCCCAATCTGGCGGTCCTGATTTCGATGCTCCTGTACCTCCTTCCTGATGGTAGTGGGTCAAAGATCCTGTGTGCTGGATGGAAAGGCTCATCAACAATTCTTTGAGCCTTATACAAAGTGAAGGGAGAAAAGTTTAGAGGTGGTATCAGGGATAGGTGTTTTACACAGAGAGTTGTGGGCACCTGGAATGCCTTGCCAGGGATGGTGGTGAAGGCTGAAACATTAGGGATATTAAAGAGACTCTCAAACAGAGACACAGATGGAAGAAAAATAGAGGGTGATTAGGTAGGTATGGTTTAGTTTTTTTTTTGATCGTATACACATATGTAGGTTGGCACAACAGGGCCTGTACTGGGCTCCCATGTTCTCTGCTCTCTTCTCCTGGGAAAGTTCATCGATAGGGATACAGTTTTGAAGATAGGGGTTAACCATTCATGACAGATATGAGAAGATATCTCTTCAGGAAAGGCAAGTCAATAATTGGAATTCTCAATCCAATAATCATTTATACTGGCACGGTTGGCGTAGCAGTAGGCACAACACTATTTGTAAGCCATTTGTATGTTCTCTCCCTGTGTCTAGGTGGGTTTTCCCTGGGGGCTCCAGTTTCAACCCACTGTTCAAAACATAGGGGGGGGGGTGTTATAGGTTAATTGGGTGTAAATTGGGCAGCATGAACCAGTGGGCCGAAATGGCCTGTTACTGTGCTGTATGTCTTAATTTAAATTAAAATAAAATGAAAGCTGTGGAGGTCACTAAGCATATCAAATTTTACATTTAATTTCAGACCTGCAGCACAATAACAGGCCCACGAGTCCTTGCCGCCCAGATATTGACCCAATTGACCTACAGGCCGTGTACGTTTTGGAGGGTGGAAGGAAATCGGAGCACCGGGTGGAAACCCACACTTACAGGAAGGACGTACAAACTCCACACAGTGGAGTACAAACCAGAGTCGCAGATGCTATTGCGCTAATCACAGCACAAATGATCAATTTTACGATTTTTTAAAAACTCATTCAGTGGGTAAGTAAAGAGTTGAAAAGACACTGCAAATGTAATTTGAAAAAAATTCAGTATTGTAGTCTGTAATCATGTAAAGTTAACTTTAATCAGATAATTCCCATAATTTATAAAATTTTAATTTAAATTCGAACCCTGGTCACTTGCTCTAACCATGCCGCCATCATACTTAGCATCCCCTTGCCACTAAGTTTACAAATAAAACCCTACCAATATACTTATTCTAATAAAGATAAAGAATCTTACTAGGCAGGAATAAGGAAACACTTTGGGAGAGTCGCCCTTGCGGCCCTCAAACTTTATTCAAACAGCTGCTGCAGGTGGGATGTGACCGAGGGGCTCCACTGGCTGAATGATTGCTCCCGTCTTCACCAAGGGGTTGCTTCGGGGAACATTTAATAACTTTTATTTAAATTCTTAATTATTATTTTTTTTAAATGTATTTATTTATCTTTGCTGGTTGCTTGAATTCCGGATACTAGAATATTTTACCATCACGAAGGATGGCGCTGTCTGCTAAGGGTTTGCACGTTCTCCCCGTGTCTGCGTGGCTTTCCTGCAGGTGCTCCGGTTTCCTCCCACCCTTCAAAACCTACGGGAATTGAAGGTTAATTGGGTGAATTGGCCGGCCGAAAGGGCCTGTTATCGTGCTGTATATCTATATTAAAAACATTAAAGGTGGTGCAGGCCAATCAAAATAAGGATTTCCAGGTTGGGAAAGAGCTTCTTCCTGCAGGCTGTGAGATTGATATACAGTACCCTGCAACAGAGAAAATCATCCATGTATTTATTTTAAATGACACCTTTATGAATGATTTTTATGTGGTGTGTATATGTGTGTACATCATGGTCCAAAGAAATTCTGTTTCGTCTCGTTGTGTATATACAGTCAGATGATAATAAACTTGAACTTGAAGAGGACAGTGCTCCGTCACGCTCCTGTCTTGCTGTCTTAATCCTTGCAGATAGTGAACAGCTCGCGCGGAGTTCGGAATCCCACGGAAGCCTCTGTCCTTCTTCTGTAGCCATGCTGTGTGTATGGTTGCTCAAATTCAATTTCTGCTCGATGGTAGGCCCCCAGTGCTGAAAAGTGAGGTAAAAGATAAGCCATTAGTCTTATCAAATAGCCCGAGCATGAATAAAGAGCCTTCTGTTTCTTCTTCTCATGTTCTCACGTTGTGTAAATGTGGTGCTACGTTTCTTCCATTGCATGTAGTTATTGTTGGCTACTGTATATATGGAGCTGGCCCGCCCACTGATGACTTATACCCCTATGACTCCTCCCCCGTGGTCCTGGGCCATAAAGGTCGAGCCACCTCTCCCTTCCCGCCATTCCTATACCGGATGCGGGCCAGCAAGGTTCTTCTATATATTAAAGCCAATCATTCCCTCAAACGAGTCTTTGTGGGTTCTGGTGGCGTCTAACAGTAATGTTCTCCAATCTGAATAAAGTGAAATAGCTCGTTGCGGTCAACATTACCCCAGTGCTTTTAAAATATCAAAAATATCAGCATTAACATTCTCTGCCACATTGCGAACTTTCATAATGGCACCTCATAATCCAACCTCTCCATCCCCTCAATCATCCTGCTGCTCTTTTCCATTTTAGTTTCATAGCACCAAAATCCTTAATGTTCTGTGACCAAACGTCCGTACAATATTCCAAGCACAGTTATACCAAGGCATCACAGAAAGGATGGAATTCAGTATCTCATTGCTTTCCCTCAATCATAGTTGACAGGGTTCTCAACTATATCATTTTTTAAAATTTCCATGATATCTTCTTCCTCGCTCTCCACTGAACTAGAGTATTTTAACCCAGTGGTGTCCCTTTAAGATCGTAGGGGGAAGGAAAGGCTGCTTCAGCTTCAGTGAGATGCCACAGTGGCAGAGATCGTGGAATTGGTGCCTCACAACCGCAGTCCAATGCTGATTTCCAAATGCAGGCAATTGAGTACCGGCTTAGCGAGTGGGGACAAGTTGATCTGAGGGTCCCCTTTATCTAGCCTTTCGTATGACTCTTGTCTGCGAGTCTATGGGCCCAAGACCACAAGTCACTGCAGAGAGTGAAAAACACAGCTCAGGCTTTCACGCAAACCAACCTCCCCCTCCTTCAACTTTGTCTCATCCTGAGCTGCCAATATATTAAAGGACTCGTCCCATCATGGTCGCTCTCTTCAATTGGACAGCAGGTGGATGTTCTTCCAAACATGAACCTTCAGGTTCAAGGCAGATTCCCCCCCCCCTCCACACCCACCCCCCTCCTATTAGCAGACCCTTAACTGGCAAAAGGAAATGCACTATTTTTGTCTAAAGCCTGCACTATGCTTTTTTGCAGTATTTCCCAAACTTGCCCTGTTTCACCTTGTAACACTATGTCATGTCCTGCTCAGTTTATTCAGTATATTCCTTTTGTGCTCCCTGCACTGTTGCCTTGTTTATCGGTCTGTTTATTTACTATAATCGCACCACCTTCTGTACAGGTTTCCCGGTCAGAATGCAAAATGTAGCTTCTCAACATATTTTGGTGCACGAGACAATTCGTTCATACATTCCTTCGGAGGTGTGGTGTCAGATTCTGCTTGCCAGAAAGGTCCTGGGAAGGATACTGAGCCACTGAGGGAATATATCCTTTTAGAAATGACACACTTCCAGCCCATGAGCACATGCCACTCAATTAGACCGTCATGTCCATTTTGTAAGGGGGAAGACAAAATAAAGCACTCAGGAGGCATGATTTAGGCTAACTTTTTTGTTGTAATTAAGCCATGTTTATTGCCGTGCGTAACAATACAGTAATGCTTCTGTGCACCTGCACCACTCATGAGTGTGATCTGCCCATGCTCCTAGCAACTAAATAGTCACAGGTATCTTGAGTAAAACTGCTTCTTTATCTCTTTACTTAAAATGACAATTAAACATTTTAACATGTACCTTTCGCATCAGTTCTCAGTCCATTATAAGCTTTGAGCGACGCAGGATTAGTATAGATGTATGGCTTTATCTTCATTGCCCTGATGTCGTGCACACAGATCAAATTGACCTTTGCTCCTGTGTCCAGCTTGAAAGAAATATTTGCACCATTTGTATCTATTTGTCCACTTATCCTGCTTGACTCTGTTCGTGCTTGGCTGTTCAGTATCTGTTGGTTTATAGTCTTTCTGCATGACCAGACTAACAAAGAGTCCATCACCGAGAGCAGTTTCTTCTATAGTGTAAACAGTTTCATTTCTGGTTTGTTTCCCTTTTGAAAAACATTGCTTTGTGTGGTGATTCAACTCCTTTGCACATATCACAGACTTTTCTCTAGGCATATTGCTACATATTGAGTGTCACATTGATTGCACTTGAATGTCTCTATAATCTTCTGTTGTTTCATATACCTCGTTTTTTTTGTTTATGTGTGTGGATACACACTGTGGCTATGACTATTCTTCCTTTTCACTGGCTCTTTCACTCTCACCGAACTTTTTTACATGCTGCAGAGCTAATTCGCTGGCGTGACATATCTTCACAGCTCGGTCTCTCATAGCAACCACTCTCACACTTTCTTACCACTAATTCTGAAAACAATTTGATCACAGATCATTGAATGTTGAAGCCATTCAAAATTGCATGGTCTTGTTTTTAGGTTTAAGTCTGTTAAAAAAAAGTATAAAGCCCTCTCCCTGCAGCTGCATGCACACGTGAAACATTTCATATTTCTTTTGTGAACAGTGTTCGTCAAACATCTCGATAACCTTGTCGAACTTCTGCCTCGGCAAAAACAAATGTATTGAAAACCTTTAGTGCTTGAAGTCCCACCATGGTAAGTAGCAGTGCAATCTTCCATGCATCAGGATTGCTATTGAGTCTAATGGGTTGCAGGGACAGCATGAATTTTTGTTTGAACAACCTTTACACATGGTCGACATTCTCAGTCCAAACTACAGCATCAAGAGCCTTTACACTGTCCAGATCTTTGCTGATAATGACTGATGCACACTCTGCAAAATCCTGGTGTTTCTTCCACTGCTGGTACCATGTTATGTCTTTTCTTGTAATAAAGAAACTTGGGTTCTTTTAAAATAACCATACTTTATTAGCTAAGGTACACAAGAACATGTGGACTGAAGCTGCAACAAACTAGTCTCTGACTCCCTCTAGTGGTCAGGAGGATCACTAGCACTCTATCGTTACACACGATAACAGGCCCTTCTGCTCTGTGAGCCCATGCTGCCCAATTACATCCAGTTAACCCACAACCCCAGACATTTTGGAAGGTGGGAGGAAATCAGAGCACCCCAGGGAAAACTCATGCAGGTCACAGGGAGGTCATACAGATGCCTTAAAGACAGTGTCAAATTTAAACCCAGGTGCATTAATAGTGTTGCACTAAGTGCCTCTTTATAGATGCATGAATATGCAGGGAGTAGTGGGATATACTGCCAGCAGTTTTCATTTAATTTGACATCATGTTTCACACAGACAAATTAGTGAAGCAATACACAAAACTGCTGGATTAAACTCAGCAGGTCACAGCACATCTATGGAAGTAAATAGTAATTAATTTTTAAATGTATTTTTTTAAATCAGACATACAGCACAGTAACAAATCATTTTGCTCCACAAGTCCGTCCTGCCCAATTGACACTTAATTAATCTACACCCCCAATTCATTTTGAACAGTGGGAGGAAACCAGAGCCCCCAGGGAAAACCCACGCAGACACGGGGAGAATGTACAAACTCCGTACAGACAGTTTGGGTTTCGAACCCCGGTCACAATCGCTGGTGCTGTAAAGGCATTGCGATAAATCGCTGCCCGTAATGTTTCAGACATGATATCTTCATCAAGATATAAGCAAAACACAGATAGCCGCCGGACTAAAATGTCAACTCTTGGCTATCATTTGCTTCCCATGGATGCTGCGTGACCTGCTGAGTTTCCCATCTCTTTCATGTATTGTGATCAACTCCAGCATCCAGCAACCCTAACCCTAACCCTAACCCTGTGGGTGAAGGGCCCGTGTCTGTGTTGCACTACTTTCTGTTCCACGTTAAACTTACATTTAGACCTACAGCACGGTTATTGGCCCTTTCAGCCCACGAGTCCATGCTGCCCAATTACACCCAATTGACCTACAACACCCGTTACATTTTGAACAGTGGGAAGAAAGCAGAAAACCCAAATGAAAACCATACCGACACAGGGAGAACGTACAAACTCCTTACAGACAGCGCTGGATTCGAACCATGGTCATGATGTCAAATTAAATGAAAACTGCTGGCAGTATATCCCTCTACAACATTAACCCTTTCTCTCCACATATATATTCCATAAGATCTCTGCAGAAAACAACCCTTCAGAATTTTCAGTCTAGATCTACATTCAAATTTCAGATTTATTGTTAGACTACATACTTGACATCACATACAACCCTGAGATTTTTTTTCCTGCAGGTAAGGCAGGATTACCACTTATTGGCAATGCAAAAAGAACTGTACATAACGTACAAATGTCAACAAATGAAGAAATGAAAACAACCTGATTGTGTAATACAGAGAGAGAAAAGAAGTCAATAAAGTCTGGGTGATCATTCTGGAACTGAGGCTTTGCCTTATGGCCATTTGAGACAGGTTTTCACGATTTGTATTTATTGTGACACTATACCTGGTAGAATTGTGAAGGTTGTTTTGCGAAAGATCCAGTGATTCAACTCAAACATTCACACAGTAAAGTAGCAGAGCATGGAATTCCACATGAAAAGAGAAATTAGAAAAGCGTGCAATAAGGGAACAGCTGTCATCATGGGAGACTTTAATTTGTATATAGATTGGACTAGCCAAATTAGTAAAAATACTGAGGAGGAGGAATTCCTTGAATGTTTACAGGACGGTTATCTAGACCAATATGTCGAGGAACCAACTCGGGAGCAGGCCATTTTAGATTGGGTATTATGCAATGATAAGGGGCTAATCAACAATCTTATTGCACGAGGCCCTTTGGGAAGGAGCGATCACAATATGATCAAATTCTCACTCGACATGGAGAGTGATGAAATTAAAACCGAGACTAAGGTCCAGAATTTAAATAAAGGGAATTATGATGGTATGAGATGGGAGTTGAGTAAGATTGATTGGGTGGTGTTTATGGGGGAGTTGACTGTGGATAGACAATGGAAAGCATTCACATTGCAAAAATCGTTTATACGGTTTGGCATAAAAATAAACCAAAAAAGGTGACTCAACCGTGGAAAACAAGGGAAATTAGAGACAGCATTAGGTCCAAAGAGAGAGCATATCAATTGGCCAAAAAAAGTACCAAATCCAAAGACTGGGAACAGTTCAAGATGCAGTAAAGGAGGACAAAGGGATTAATCAAGAGGGCAAAAATAAATTACGAAAGTAAGCTTGCGGCAAACATAAAAACAAACTGCAAAAGCTTTTATAAATATGTCAAGAGGAAAAGATTCGTGAAATCCAGAGTAGGTCCCTTGCAGTCGGAATCAGGGGAATATATAATGGGGAATAAGGAAATGGCAGACCAATTAAATTCTTATTTTAGTTCTGTTTTTACAAGAGAGGATACAAATAACCTCCCAAGGATGTTGGGAAACATAGAGACTAATGCAAGGGAGGAACTGAAATAAATCAGTAACTCTAAGGACATGGTCTTGGGGAAATTGATGGGATTGAAGGCAGATAAATCCCAAGGGCCTGATAATCTACATCCTAGGGTACTTAAAGAAGTGGCCATTCAGATAGCAGATGCTTTAAGAATTATTTTCCAGAACTCAATAGACTCAGGATCTGTACCCATGGATTGGAGGGTAGCTAATGTTGCCCCACTATTAGGGGGGGTAGAGAAAAAGCGGGGAATTATAGGCCGGTGAGCCTTACATCAGTAGTGGGCAAAATGATGGAATCCATTATTAAGGATGTAATAGCGGAGCATATGACTAGCAGAGAAGGGATCGGACGGAGTCAACATGGATTTACAAAAGGTAAATCGTGCTTGACAAATCTATTGGAATTCTTTGAGATGGTAACAGGTAAAATAGATGGGGGAGAGCCAGTGGATGTGGTGTACCTGGACTTCCAAAAGGCCTTCAATAATGTTCCACATAAATGACTGGCATGCAAAATCAAGGCTCATGGGATTGATGTGGATTGAGAACTGGCTGGCAGATAGAAGACAGAGAGTTGGAATAAACAGCTTGTTTTCTGAGTGGGGTGCCACAGGGATCTGTATGGGATCCCAGCTGTTCACAATTTACATTAATGATCTAGATGAGGGGATTGGATGTAATATCTCCAAATTTGCAGATGACACTAAGCTAGGAGGGGTTGTGTGCACGGAAGAGGGGGTCAGGAAGCTCCAGTGTGATTTGGATAAATTGGGGGACTGGGCAGATACAAGGCAAATGCACTACAATGTGGATAAATGTGAGATTATTCACTTTGGTAATACAAACTGGAGGCCAGATTACTATTTGAATGGCAATAGATTGGGTGATGGGGAAGTGCAGAGAGACCTAGGGGTTCTTATGCACCAGTCACTGAAGGCGAGCATGCAGGTACAGCAGGCGGTTAAAAAGGCAAATGGTATGTTGGCCTTCATATCAAGAGGGTTTGAGTATAGGAACAAGAATACCTTACTGCAGCTGTACAAGGCCTTGGTGAGACCCCACCTGGAGTATTGTGTGCAGTTTTGGTCACCTTATCTAAGGAAGGATGTTCTTGCAATGGAGGGAGTGCAGAGGCGATTCACCAGGCTGATACCTGGAATGGCAGGAATGACTTGGGAGGAAAGATTGCGCAAATTGGGATTGTACTCGCTGGAGTTTAGAAGATTGAGAGGGGATCTCATGGAGACCTATAAAATTCTGGCAGGACTGGACAGAATGGATGCAGATGGGATATTTCCAAGGATGGGAAAATCCAGAACCGGGGACCATGGTTTGAGGATAATAGGCAAACCATTTAGAACAGATATGAGGAGGAATTTCTTTACCCAGAGGGTGGTGAATCTGTGGAATTCATTGCCACAGAGGGCAGTAGAGGCAGGTTCATTGAATATATTTAAGAGGGATTTAGATATATTTCTTCAGTATAAGGGAATTAGGGGTTACAGAGAGAAGGCGAGGACGGGGTACTGAACTTTAAGATCAGCCATGATCTCGTTGAATGGCGGAGCAGGCTCGAAGGGTCGAATGACCTACTCCTGCTCCTATCTTCTATGTTTCTATGTTTCTATTTCAGAAGCCCTCTCTTGGAGCCAGCACATCAAGGCAACCTTGCAGAAGGTAATCAAGGATACCGTCAACTTCCTCTACATCAGAAATTCTCCAGTTGCACCCATCCCTCCTCCCTTACCACCCTTTGGAGCCCAAAACGGTCCTTCCTTATGAAGCAAAACTTCACTGGTGAATCTGCAGGGGCCATCTACTGCATCCAGTGCTCCCATTCTGGTCTCCTCTGCATCGGAGTGGCTGGACGCGGACTGGGAGATCATTTCATTGAGCAGTTTCGTTCTGTCCACTGCAATAATGTGGACCTCCCATTTCAATTCCACACTGACATTTCTGTCCATGGCCTCGTGTGCTGCCAAACCGAGACCGCCCACTAATACCTAATATTCTGTCTGGGCACCCTCCAACTAGACGGTATTAAAAATGGCCTCTCCTATTTCCATTTGACCCATCCCTCGTCTCTCTCCCTCTCTTTCTTCCTATCCTTCTGTCTCATTTCCTCCACCCTTCTCTCATCATTCAGAGAGCTATCACTTCATCTTTTTTTCTCTTCCTCCCACTCACCCATATCCATCCATCACCTCCAGCCTGTTGGCCTTTGAATCTCCCCCACCCCTCACCCCCGCTCCTTCTTCCCTCCTCCCCCAAACTTTTTACACCGGTGACTGTCTGCTCTTTTCCCTCATCCCTTGATGAGGTTTGGCTCAGGGCCAAACCTTTACTTTCTATAGACACTTGGTGACCTGCTGAGTTTCTCCAGCACAATTGTGCATTGCTTTGCCAGGCAGTGACCTGAGCCTGAGCTGTTCTAGATAAGCCTAACACAAACCTATCAAATGCATTTAGTTGGAAGAATAAATAAAAGATTGATTGCATTAAATGAGTTGTTACAATCACAACCTAAATGAAGATATATCGTCATTGCTGTAAATAACGAATTAATTCTCCTGACTCAGAATAAAATTGATCCTCCAAGGTGGATAATTCTTTGACAAAATAAATCTGTTCCTTGAATAAATAAATGTGACATCATCCTTAAAAATTAATCTATTTTCCTCCTCACGTTCTCTGCGTTCAATAATTAATTTTGTATTAATAAATGAATATAAGCTCGGTTAAAACTGAATATGTAAATTGGTTCTCTCTGCCGACAAATTACCAATTTACTTCTCACGCAACGAGGTAAATAAATATGTCATTAGAGGAGAGAAAGAAATGATCCTCACCAGAGTATATGCTTTGCCATTGTTAGAGGGCAAGTTTAATGGAAACTGGCAGCACAGAGTTGAGAACGCAGTTCACACCGTCACACAAGCCCCCTCTTCTCCGTCGATTTCATTTGCTCTTCCTCGTTTTTTTAACGTTTATTTATAAATTTCAAACCACAATATAATTGCATTCCATTCAATTGTAAGCAATTTTTTTTAAATTAATGATAACGTGACTGATCGCACTCAGAGACAATCAATGGCCAGTAGACACAATAGTCCTCAGGTGAATCTGAGGTAAGGCGGGAAACTCAGGGTTTATATTGGGGTAGGCGAGGGTGGAGCCAGGGGTGGAGCCAGGGAACAACACACAGACAGTGAATTCCAGTTCACTGCAGGAATATACTCCCATCCCCCTCGACTCAACACCCCTCCCCACCCCGAATATAGAAAATAAAAGGAAGAAAAGACCGGAGAATGCCAAGAAATAAAACATTTATACAGTAAAGACTATTGGAGATTATCAAGAAGTGACTTAATGATGCATTCAAACCAAAATTTTGTAAATACTGGCTGCAAATTTTCCAAAAAATATTTTATTTATCTCGCAAATTATAAGTAATTTTCTCTAATGGTATAGAACTGCCATTTTCTGAGCACTATCTTTCCATTCTTAAATCTATTTCTGACTTCCATGATATTGCTATACATTTCCCAGCAACTGCTAAAGCAATAAACACAAATTCAATTTGATAAATATTTATATTTAATTTTTGCCTTATAACTTTAATATTACTCAGTAAAAATAACACCAGGTCCTGTGGGAATTTAACCCCAGTAATTTGTCCCAAAAAATGAACTACCCCTAACCAAAATTGTCTAACTTTAGGACATTGCCATGTTGAATGAAAAAACATTCCAACCTCAATTCTACATCCAATGCTCTTCCCCATTCTTGACTGGCTTCATTATGGCCTTGTATGGAGACACGAAAGCCCCTGAGCATAAAGCCCTGCAAAAGGTAGTGGACACAGCCAGGACATCATGGGTAAAACCCTCCCGACCTTCGAGAACATCACCAGGGAACGCTGCCTTTGGAGAGTAGCAGGAATCATCAAAGCCCTCACCACCCAACACACGCTCTGTTCTCACTGCTGCCATCAGGAAATGGGTATCGGTGCCACAAGACTCACACCAGCAGGTTCAGGAACAGCTTCTCCCCCTCCACCATCAGACTCCTCAACAGCAAAACTCAATCACAGACTTTTTTAAGGACTCTGACTTGTGCACTTTATTGATTTTTTTTTCTCTCTGTATTGGACAGGCAAGTTTACATTTTTTTTATTTATTTTCATGTGTTATGATGGATGATTTTTTTTTCACTGCCAAGAAGTGGAATTCTGCCTCAGCCACAGGAAAAAAGAATCTCAGAGTTGTATGTGATGTCATGCATGTGCTCTGACAATAAATCTGAATTTGATTAGTGCCATTGAAAAGCCGCCAAAATATAAAACGTCTCATCTCACACTCTCTTCCTGAAGGAACAAGTTTCATGAGTGCAAAAGCATGCAGTACCAGAGAAGGATAATCTCTTTCCCATTCCCGTCCTTCCACCTAGACTCTGTACAGCTGCAAAGGCTGCAGGGAGCACAGGAGGCCAATCCATGGGCACTCAATGGGCTCTCTTTTGCTTCTCTTTCTCTGACCGGTCAGGCTGCCAGACAATTTATTCTGATGGCAAGTCTTTGCTGCCTTCCTGCAGATGAAAGGCAGTTTTGTGTAATATTACACCTGTTTTATTACATGACAATAAAAGAATCTCGATTCTTGAGTTACAACACAATGCTGGAGTAGCTCCGCAGGTCAAACAGTCCTTCCAAGGGAAGTAACACTTCACTCGTGTATCTCGGGGGAGTCATCTACGGTGCTCCCTTTGCGGCATTCTCTACATCAGAGAGACTGGGAGATCACTTCGCAGAGCATCTTTGCTCTGTCCGCACCAATGACAGGGATCTCCCAATAGCCAACCATTTCAATTTCTGTGCCCCGCACCCATGCCAACATGTCTGTCCATAGCCTCATGCTCTGTCACACCAAAGTCACCTGTAAATTGGAGGAGCTAAAACTTGTAATCATTACGTAAGGTGCACTGCCTGGCCTGTGAGTTTCTCCAACATTGTATTTGTACTTTAATCATAGATTAAAATCAATAGATTTTTGGGTTTTACTCTTGAATCTTGAGTTATCAGACTCCTAAATGAACCTCATGCTGCCCTTTGCTCTGCTGTCATTGATCTCCATCTGCCAAGCATGGATTAACCATCCAGACTCACAAAAGAAGCTTTTTTACTGTACCTCGGTACACCTGACATTAAACTTGAAATTGTCCCCTGTGCATTTGGAGCAACAACAGCTGATATTCAGTCTTTGAACTTTCCAACCAGATGGAATTATCCTCAACTTCTTCAATTTCTGTTAATCTCCCCCCTCCCCCAGTCCTGTGTGTCTCTTTCCCTTTCCCTAAGTCTCATTTCCTCCACTTCCCCACTACCTTCCCTACCAATCCCTTCTTTGATTAGAGAGATTCCACATTTCAGCCCTCTCTGTTCCACCCGATCAGTTATGTCCAATATGTAAATGCTCCAATCTATAGGTGCAGGTGATGTACACCTCGGATGCAGGTGATGTACACTATAGATGTGGGTGAAGTACACCACAGGTGTAAGTGATGTACACCACAGGTGTAAGTGATGTATACCACAGGTGTAAGTGATGTATACCACAGGTGTAAGTGATGTACACCACAGGTGTAAGTGATGTACACCACAGGTACGGGTGACAAATAGCATGGTGTGGGTGACGTATACCACAGGTGCAAGTAATGTACAAACGGGTGTAGATGACACCACAGGTGTGGGTAACCAACATCATGGGCTTGGGTAATTCTTTGTGCAGGTGTAACTCCAAGATACATCTTTCAAGGTTTGGCCACCAGCTCAATTAACCTATAATTGCCAGTACATTTTTGGAGGGTGGGAGGAAACCCACACAGACACGGGGTTTGGCCACCAGCTGACTGACCTATCGCTGTTAATGAATGTGCACCCTCCTCTTTTTTGAACTTTATTTAGTATTTTTTCAAAAACAAATTAAACAGACTTTTACAGAATAAGTAGTCTAATAATAAAACAATAAAACAACCCCCCCCCCCCACAACAGATCCCTAAAGGGAGCATTAAAAATAAACAAAAACATTCAGTAATTTACATTATTTCTAAATTCATATTCTTCATATACGGTGTCCACATCTTAACAAAAAAAATCATAATTATTATGTAAATTATATGTTATTTTCTCCATATAGATACACGACTTCAACTCACTCTGCCATCGAGCTACATTTAACTCCACTTCATCTTTCCCAGACATAGCAATAAATACATTTGCGAGCAACCGTCAATGCTAGACGAATAAACGCAGTCTGAAACTTATCCAACCCCAAGTCCACTAACGGAGTAAAATAACCTCACAAAAATTTTTTTGGATCTAAAGGAAATTTAATTTTAAACATATTTTGATGAAAATTCCTAATTTTAAACCAGAAACTTTATCACCAAACCAAACAGAAGGTATAAATGTTCCAACACATCATCCACACCTAAAACACAAATCTGAATTACTAAATCCATATTTTTTCAATTTTTCAGGGGTTAAATATAACTGATGCAAAAAATTATAATTAACCATACTTAAATCATGCTCCCATTTAATCCTAGATGGATCTAAACAAATTTTAACCATTGTATCTTGTAATTATGAATGTGCACCCATCTGATATTGAGAGCACACCGAAGATGAAGTGTGAAATGTACACAATATGGTGGTAATGCCCCCCCTCCCCCCTCACTGCAGGTCCAGATGTTGCACATGCCTGGTGAACATTGAAGGTGAACGCTTCACACCCCAGGTGTGGAATGTACAGACTGCATGTGGAATCAAGAGGGTCAAAAGCAGTGACTTGGGCAAACAGTGTGAAGGAAACGCCCCCACAAGGGCTTCTGCAGGTATGTTAATATGTGGGAAAGGTGAGTTATATATCCTAAGCAAGCAGCAGAGTTTCAGTTTAACTTGGATATCATGTTAGCACAAGCATGTGGGCTGAAGGGCCTGTTCAAGTCTTATTCTCTATTCCATAAATTGCAGTGTGTAAGTGCATCAGAGAATCTGAGTGATTGAGATGCGTATAAAATGGAATTAATGTAAAATAATGCGACACGGTTGGCGTGGTCTTTAGCGCAATGGCTATTGTAGCATCAGCGAATGGGGTTCATATGCAGCATTGTCTGTAAGGAGATTGTACATTCTCCCCGTGTCTGTGTGGGTTTCCTCCCACCCTCCAAAAATGTACTGGCGATTGTAGGTTAATTGAGCAGCGCAGGCTCGCAAGCCGGAATGGGCTAAATTAAATTAAGATTCATGTAGGTAGGTGGTTGGTGACTCAGCACAGGATCGATGGTCTGGCTGGCCTGTTTTGGCGCAGTGACTCTCTAATTGTAAGTCATCCTTTATGACAAGGAACCGACTTAAAAGTTTCTGTGTTCACAATCGAACCATTGCTCTCCACAAAAATGACTGTGAACCTTTATTATGCAAATGGCGGAGGAGAAGTGATGTTCAAGTAAGCCGTGCGCTGGTTTATGTGGTGATAATTATGTTTCATCAGTATCAAAGCTTCACCCATTCTGGGTCGATCTGGTGCTCACAGCTCAATCGGTCCCATTGTTTCGCAGAGGGAATGATCTTCCTCATACATAACCAAGAAGTTGGCCGTTAATCATTCCATCATCCACTTCAAGGCACCAGCCTCATCCTGCTACTTTGGCCTTAATCCACCTTTGTACAGAAGCTGCGTGTCCTCTGTTGTGAGGGAACATTGCTCCCCTCTCCTGAGTCCCGTTCCACCGCCAACCTGCCAGGAAAAATAAAAGCAAGAAAGTGCTTTGCATATCAATGTCTCCATTTCACAAGGGAGCTCTTGCCAGCACTCACAGCACCCTTAAGCATCACAGCTGTATGTGTTTATCCCAGTAGTTTAGAGGAAGTAACTAACACTATGATCTTTAATCATCCTGGCAACACCGTGAAGGCACAGAAGCTGTGGGGACTGCAGCTGTAAGCACTGGCCGTGCAGTCCTCCCCCTGCGAAGCGGGAGCAGAAATCTCCATCTGCATCTGTGGGAGAAGGAATTTATCCCTTCCAGATGAAGGAAGCAAAGCGCTGGTGAAAAGGGAGAGCCGTCCTGCCCCACTGCCCTTGATCAGCGGGAAAAATTGGCACATCTGGAGCACCTTCCACAGTTTTGCAACCTGAGATAAGTTTGGCATGCCCCGCCCCCCGACCTTCAGCTCCTTCTCCTTGTTGAAAGCGCACCCTCGGGAGGCATTGGAGCGGGCAACAGGAGCTGCGCAAGCTCAAAGGGAGCTGCAGAAGGCGGCGGTGGCAGCTTGGAACATCGTGCCCACTTCCCTCCCCTCCAGCAGCGCAGCACGGTTGGCGTAGCCGGCAGTGCAATGCCTTTACGGGGCCGCCGATCTGGACAGGATGGGGGTTCGCATCCCGCGCTCTCTGGAAGTAGTTTGTACGTTCTCCCCGTGTCTGCGTAGGGCTCCGGTTTCCTCCCACCCTTCAAAAACGTACCGGGGTGCTGGTTAACAGGGTGTAAGATGGGCAGCAGGGACTCATAAGCCTGAATAGGCTTGTTACAGTGCCGTTTGTCTGATTTTTTTTTAAATTACATCTCCCACCGCCTAGGAAAGGTAGTCACCATCATGAAATCCGTATCATATCCTGACCACCCTCCCTTCTCCCTCCAACCGTCGGCGGGAAGGCTCAAGAGTACGAAAGCATGTACCGACAAGCTTGAAGAGGGATTCTCCCCTGCAACAATGTTTGGTTTATTACAGCGCGGGCTGACTTTAACAGAGAGAAATGGTCAGTTAACGTTTCGGTTGAGACTTTTAATCAGGACTTTTCTCTTCTCGGAAGCTGCCTCACTCATTGACACCATCATTGTTTGCCCATAAGATGTAGGAGCGGAAGTTGGCCATTTGGTCCATCGGGTCTGCTCCACCATCCCTCCGTGAGCTAATCCATCCTCCCACTCCATCCCAGTCCCCTGCCTCTCCCCAGAACCTTTGATGCCCTGTCTATTCAGATACCTGTCAATCTCCACATTGAATTTACACAACAGCCTGGCTTCCACTGCTGCCGGTTGTAGCATCATCTGCGGTTCTCGTGTTTCTCAGGTGGTATCAGGAATGCAGAAGGGTGCAGAAACCTAGCCAAGACCACTATGAGCACCAACCTCCCATCCACTGAAGACATCTTCATGTGGTGCTGCCTCAGGAAGGCAGCCAACATCACAAAGGACCCCTATCTCCCTGGTCACAGCCTTTTCTCACTGCTACCTTCAAGCAGCAGGTACAAAGTCAGAAGATCAGCACCTCCAGGTTCAAGAATAGTTTATTCCAACAGTTGTCAGGCTCTTAAACCTCCCTATGTAACCTGAGCTGTCCTGGGACCACCAACAAATCTGTATGCACTATTGAAAAGTAATACTGGAGTGGCCCACTAACTGGGAAGTACACAAAATGGCTGACAGTACACAAAATGGCTGACAAACACCACGACTGTGCAGATCCTTACCAGGGCCAAAAGCCTTCGTCCCAGATGACCACCTGCATGGTGGGAAACAACGAGCAAAGGCGGGAAAGCCACCCAATTGGAGATTGGCGCTGCCGTGACGTCACTCCTGTCGTCAGCAGCGGGGAGAGAATATAAGCAGAGCCGACAGTGTAATAAATCAGTCTTCGACTACAACTCTTCGTGTGTGTGTGTATGTGCGTGTGAGGGGGGTGGGGGGGGTGGGGGGATCTTTCCACACTTCGCAGTAGCATGCACACTACAATATTATTGAAAATGAAACATTACATGGTGGCACAAGGACAGCTTTTTCCCATCTGCCATCAGATTTCTGAAAGGCCATTGAACCACAGACAAAGAAATTTGTGACATGTTCATGACCATAAATTCTGAATCTAATTTCTATTTGCCTGCCATTAGCATTGCCCAGTGCCCCTTAGAAAGAACGAGAAGCAAAAGAAAGTTTCTTCAGAAAGACCGAGAGCCCGTGGATTCAACCCTGGTGCTCCCGTCACCTCTGCAACCCCACAGAGTCCTGTTCAATCCATCGGCAACCTGAACTCCAGCTCCAACCCTCCAACATGATCTGGAAACCTTCAGCACCTGGGCCCCTTCACGAGCTCTTCTTGCCCTCACCACTCCCTTGATTCCCGGTGCCATGAGTTCCTCCACTGCAAATCACTGACCGGCTGCCGCCTGTGTGGGTTTGTCAGCCGCTGACCCCCTCGCTGGTCCCTGATGTGTAGAGAAAGAATGTCAAGTTCAGTGGGTTCATAGAGGATGAGTCTGGACACAAGGGATTGAAATTACACGTACCTTTATTAACACACAATTTATAGAAAAGCATGGGAAAATCATAACGGGAATAAAACACACATGAACAATTTATAAAAGAAAGTGGGAAAACATGAAGCAGTACACAATTACTAATTTATTTGCAAGAATGTTGAGAACAATATGGTGTACTGTCAGGCTATAAAGTGAATTGGGATAAAAGTGAAATATTGCCAATTTCTAATGCAAATTATGATCAATGTAGACAAATTACTAAATTTCATTAGACTGATAAAGTCAAGTTTTTGGATATAATGATTGATGTAAATATTCAGTCATTGTATAATTTAAATGATGTACCATTAATGAGAAAGATTAAGGCTGATTTGATTAAGTGGAAGGATTTACCTTTGTCATTAGTAGGTCGAGTAAGTTGTATTAAGATAAATGTTTTTCCGCGAATTCAGTATCTTTTTCAGACGATTCCTTGACTATTTTTGAAACTTTTTTTTCCAGGACTTAAATAAAGTAGTATGAGAATTATTATGGAAGGGGAAACTAGCTAGAGTAGCAATACATAAATTGACTTGGAAATATGCCTTGGGAGGTTTGCAATTGCCTCATTTTCAAAATGATTATGAAGCAGCTCAATTAAGATTTATTAATCATATGTTGGATGTTTTGTATCCTTCCTAGTTGGGCCAGGGTAGAATTGGCTGCTATTTCAGAACCTTACGCCATTTTAGATTTAAGTGGAATTCTGTTTTATTATAGAGATATAATGTACCGATTTTAAAACATTTGCTAGAGATTTGGACTAAAAGGAATTTATTGATAGGTTCGAAAGGTAAAATATCAGTTCATGCTCCAATATATCAAAATTGATTCCTTTTTCACTGAATAATAGATTTTTAAGAGAATGGGAGATTAAAGGAATAAAGTTGCTGCAGGATTGTTTTTGAAGAAACAATTGTTTAATTTTTAATTATTGTTTAATCAGCTTGGAGCAAAATTTGGAATTTCAGATAATTCTTTATTTGTGTCGTATCAAATTAGAGCATTGGTGAAAGATAATTTTGGAAAAGAAATGAAAATTCCTAAGTTAACGAAATTTGAGGATTTGATTTCTCATTCATCAAATAAGGGTTTTATTTCTGAGATATATGTGTTGTTGGAAGACACTATGGATAAAATAAATTTAAATAAGTCAAGGATTAAATGGGAAAATGACTTAATTTGTGATATTAATCAGGCAGATTGGGAGACGATGGGTTTTGATGGAGTGACTAAATGGCTTTTAATGTAAGATTTAGTATGGTTAATTATAATTTTTTGCATCAGTTGTATCTGACCCCTGAGAAATTGAAAAAATATGGATTTAGTGATTCAGATTTGTGTTTTAGATGTGGACTAGGTGTAGGAACATTTTTATATTCAGTCTGGTTTTGTGATAAAAATAGGGAATTTCTTAAAAAATTGTTTAAGATCCAATTTTTGCTAGATCCAAAAATTTTTTCGTTGAGTTGTACTGCCCCATTTACTGATTTGGGGTTGGACAAGTTTCAGACAGCATTTCTTTGTCTAGCATTGGCTGTAGCATGTAAATGTGTTGCCACTTCATGGAAAGATGGGGCTGAGGTAAATGTAGTTTGTTGGCATAACGAGCTGAGGTCCTGTATTTATATGGAGAAAATAACATAAAACTTGCATAATTATGAATTTTTTATTAAGATGTGGTCACATTATTTGACATATTTATTTCATTCGTTACCAATTCTCTTAACAGAGAAATTCTTTAATGAACTAAAGAGAATAATAGGAAATTTTTATGGAAAGGGGGGGAAACAGAGGATAGCATTAGATAAGTTAACAGAGAGGTATAACCAAGGTGGTTTGCAGTTACCAAACTTTAAAAATTATTATAGAGCAGCACAATTAAGGTATTTATCAGATTTTTACCAGACAAGGGAAAAACCAGATTGGACTAAGATAGAGCTAGATAAAATAGGGGAGAAGGTACCGGAACATATACTTTATAAGTGGGATGAAAAGCTGGTGGAATATAAAAGTTCACCAGTATTGCATCATTTACTTAATATATGGAAGAAGATTCACTTAGAAAGGAAAAAAACAAATTACCAAATACCAAAATTATTATTGGTGCAAAATCAACTAATCCCTTTTACAATAGATAACCTTTCCTTTAGAGAATGGGAGAGAAAAGGAATTAAAAGAATAGAAAATTGTTTTTTGGGAAATAATTTATGAACATTTGAACAAATATGGAATAACTCATGGTACAAAGTTTGCATACAATCAACTGAAAACCTACTTAAAGGATAAATTGGGAAACAGACTGAGGTTACCGGAAAGAAACAGCTTTGAATATGTGATTACAGAAACAGTGATAATTAAAAGATTTATAACAAACATGTACATCAAACTGCAAGAGAAAGAGAATGATGAAATAAGCTGTAAACCCAAACAAAAGTGGGAACAAGATCTAAACATAAAGATAAAGAATGAAACATGGGAAAAGCTATGCTCTGGAACTATGAGAAATACAATAAACACAAGGTTACACATGATACAATATAATTGGTTACACAGGCTATTCATCACACCCCAAAAGTTAAATAAATGGGACCCAACAGTATCAGACAGACGTTTTCGCTGTAAGAAGGAAACGGGAACAACAATACATGCAATTTGGGCATGTGAGAAAGTGAAAAAGTTTTGATAAGATCTAAATCAGGTATTAAATAAAATCACAAAAAGTGACATACCAAAAAATCCAGAGATCTTTCTTCTAAGTAATATAAAAAGTAAAGAACTAGGCCTCAAACTGGATGAAGTCCAAAAAAGATTTATTACGATAGCCTTAGCTGTAGCAAAAAAATGTATAATGTCAACTTAGAAATCAGAAGAGAGCCTACAAGTACAGCAATGGTACATAGAAATGAATAAATGTATTCCATTGGAAAAAATAACATATAATTTAAAAAATGAAGTCACATTATTTGAACAAATTTGGGAATCGTACATAGAACATAACAGATAGGGCTTGCCTCGGACCCCCACCCCCTAAAATGATAAGAAGGACTTGATCCACTGTGTAAAAGTAGATGACACAATTTTCCTCTTTATTTTCATTGTGTGATGACATTGTTTAATGGGTTTATTGTATTGTATATGTTGAACATTTAATGGGTTTGGAGGGGGGTGGGTCAAGGGAGGGGAGGGAGGGAGGAAAAATGGGGAGAAAATGCCACTGTGTATTTAAGAGGGAAATGTTTGTGTGTATTTTGATTGATATGGTTCACAGTGTGAAAACTTTTAAAAATAATTAAAAACTGGCCATCTTCATTTTACCGAAAGTTTTTGGAAATTTATGTAATAAAGGATCCAAACAACTATTGAAATCACCACCAACCAACACATTGTCATAAGCCTGATTCAAATTCAGAAAAGCATCCGCCATAAAACCATTATCATCTACGTTAGGAGCGTAAACATTCATCAAAGTCCAAGCCTCTGAAAAAAATCTTTCAATTAACAATCAACAATCCACCAATGGCTGCAAAAACTGAATCCAATGTAAAAGATTTTTTTTATGAATTAAAATAGCAACACTTCTTGGTTTAGAATTAAACGACAATGCTACGACATGCCCAACCTAATCTCCCTTCAACTTCTGATGTTCTTTTTCAGTTAAAAGTGTTTCCTGTAAAAAGGCAATATCAATCTTCATCTTTTTAATTTAGGCTAACACCCGTTTTCTTTTAATCGGGTTATTAAGCCCATTAATGTTAAAAGTTGCAAATTTCAAATTAGCCATAACAATTTATATCTCCCATGGAGATAAGGCACCCGACACAGCTCACAAAATTTAAAAAAACTCCTTGAGAGACAAAAAAAGTAAAGAAAAGAAACCCCATAATATTTTTAAAAATTCAAAAAATTAAAAAGAACTACAAGAATATAAGTGTAGTACTCCACTCAATTGCATGAGGGTGACCAATACCACAAGTGGCCGATGACTTTGGAAGAGTTGGCAGTTGAACCACCCCACCCCCCCACCCCCAAGCAGAACAAACAATAAAAACAACACATTCAAGTCAAGTATGGCAAGCTGCTTCTAGTACATAGTTAACATGCTCATCATTATCAATATCAATCATTTGTTGCATCTCCATCTCTCTTTTCTTAATTGCACACCCCCCCCTCCAGGAACCACCACAGGTTGTTGAAAAGACTGGTCTTGGCCCTGCTTATTAACAGGTAGAGAATTAGCAGAAACAAGAGCCTCATGGTCATTATCAAAAAATTGAGACTGATAATCCCCATGAAAACCTTCCACACTACAGGATAACGAAACGTAAACTTAAACCCTTTCTTCCACAAAATAGCTTTAGCTGAATTAAATTCTTTACGACATTTAATAATATCCTGACTTAAATCAGCATAAAAAGTAATCTTTTGTTCTGAATAAATCAAAGGACTCTGTTTACGTCTGGCATTCAGCACTGCATTTCTTAAAATCATCTCTCAATCTTGGTAGCATAGACACGGAATCAGAACAGACTGTGGAGCTTGGCCCGGGTAAGAATTGTCAAGCTTCATCCTCCTGAATCATCTTGTTTTGTCCATGTTGAGACTCAGGTTACTGTTCTCTCATCATTTTACAAGCAGCTCTACCTTCTCTCTGTAAGTTGATTCGCCATTGTTTTCAATGAAGTACCTGTGTGGCGGCAGCAAGTAAGAATTACGGTGCAGCTGTACATTGACCTCTGAGCCTGGTGTGAGTCCTTTGATCTCAAGTCGCCAGAGGCTCACAGCCTGTGTGGGTTTCTCGCCAGCAAGTCGGGCTGCGTGTGTCTTTCAGCCATGGAGGCCCAAGCTGGTTCGCCACGGAGTCACGGTCCTCAGGATCTTCGCCTCTGCTCGTCCTTCTCAACGGGGAGTGGTTCTCCCAATTTCCGGTGCCTCGTGTTCATCTGCTGCTCCCCCAGAGACTGCAACCCCTTGTGGCTTCTGCTGAACACAGGCACCGTCATCTTAGGCCCAGATGCCGCAGTCGCAAGATTTCAAATAAAACACCATCAGCTCCTTTAACAGGATGCTTGAAGTCTTTATGGAGTCATTGAAAGTAGGTTTGGGCAATGGGACTTCCCGTGGGAGTACTGCATCTCCTGTTCAGCTCCGAATCATGGGTCCTCTACCGGCATCACCTACGGCTCCTAGAACGCTTCCACCAGCGTTTTCTCCGCTCCATCCTCAACATTCACTGGAGTGACTTCATCCCTAACATCAAAGTACTCGAGATGGCAGAGGCCGACAGCATTGAATCCACGCTCCTGAAGATCCAACTGCGCTGGGTGGGTCACGTCTCCAGAATGGAGGACCATCGCCTTCCCAAGATCGTGTTATATGGCGAGCTCTCCACTGGCCACCGTGACAGAGGTACACCAAAGAAGAGGTCCAAGGACTGCCTAAGGAAATCTCTTGGTGCCTGCCCCATTGACCACCGCCAGTGGGCTGATATCGCCTCAAACCATGCATCTTGGCGCCTCACTGTTCGGCGGGCAGCAACCTCCTTGGAAGAAGACCGCAGAACCCACCTCACTGACTAAAGACAAAGGAGGAAAAACCCAACACCCAACCCCAACCCACCAATTTTCCCTTGCAACTGCTGCAACCGTGTCCGCCTGACCCGCATCGGACTTGTCAGCCACAAACGAGCCTGCAGCTGAAGTGGACATTTACCCCCTCCATAAATCTTCGTCCGCGAAGCCAAGCCAAAGTAAAGTAAAGTAATGTAACTGCATCTCCAATCCCTGCTCTCCCCAGGGCAGTGTTGCTGCTGTAGTACATCAGAAGCGTTTGAAGTTGTGGTTGAGGATCCATGGCCTGGTGGGTTGGAACGTGGAAATAAAGGAATCCATGATTCGGAATGGGCAGAGGAATCTATATCCACAGAATTGTGGGAAATTGACACAATAGAGTTAGAGCAGCAATTTACAATCATAAATCTTAGCACAAAAGTGTGTTAGATTGAAGGAATAATGACTAACATTCATGCGGAAGGTGTTTTAGTCAATATCCACGAAGAGATCATCTCTTTGAAACCTGATTGGGTGCATGGGTGATTGTTCAACGGAGCTGAATCCCTGGGGAAGACAAAGCTTTATCAAGAGATGGATGATGGCGCTGAGCCAAGGGGAAGAGAAATGGTAACACGCTGTGACAACAAGAGGAAGCAACAGTATATTTGATGTAAAAGAACCGAGGATTTTTCTTCAAGCTTTGCCAGATTCAACAGTGCTGTGAGTGGAACTCCCATGTTGTGTGAAAGCACACAGATATCCCGTCATGTAGCACAGCCAACAGTGCTGTGATTGGAACTCCCATGTTGTGTGGAAGCACACAGATATCCCGTCATGTAGCACAGCCAACAGTGCTGTGATTGGAACTCCCATGTTGTGTGGAAGCACACAGATATCCCGTCATGTGGCACAGCCAACTGCCTGGAATGGGTGCATTCCTGATTTCCATCCTTCACCTGCATTTATATGTTGGCATACCGAAGTGCGGTTCTGTTGATGTTTCAAAAGAACATGAGAAAGAGGAGCAGGAGTCGGCCCGTCAAGTCTGCTCCACCATTCAGAGTGACCTTGGCAGATCTGATGATAGGCTCATCTCCATCTTTCTGCCTTTTCCCCATATCCCTGAATTCCACAACAATTTATCCAAATTTCGGTCTGTGCCACCTAATTGATCCAGTGTGGTCATATTGTGAAAATGGTCTTTTAAAGTGGCCAGTCTGAAAGGGGTGGCAATACACCCCACTGAGGCCACAGCACATTTAAAGGAGGGGGCGAGGCACAGACAAAAATTATAATTTTTTTTAAATGATGTAGTCGGTAGGAGAAAAGTACAGAAGAAACTAACTAAACTTGATATCTTCACAGGGAATGGGGCCGATAAAGTGTGAGCAACATTCAAAGGGGTGCCCAGCCAAATAGAAAATGTTGAGGATGGCTGGTTCAGAGGTCAGATGTCAGACTCCTCGCACCTCCCACTGGAACACGACCCCACTGATTAACCATGACCTTGACCATTTTGACTTTATTCTTCCCACCATCTCCTCTTCAGAATGTGCACACTTTATTCACTAAGAAGTAGCTCGATGACATGGTCAAACCCTCTAGCGAGAGAATCACATAGCATAGAGTAGGCCCTTTGGCTCAATTTATCCATGCCTATCAAGCATTCTGGACCAATCCCATTTGGTCCATGACCTTTTCAACCCTTCCCATTGATAAATCCATCCAAAAATCCCATGAACATTGAAATTGTATCCATTTATAAACATGCAACAAACAAGTCCTTCGGCCCACAAAGTTGTGCCGAACATGCCTCTTCCTTAGAAATTACTAGGCTTACCCATACCCCTTTTTATAACCTCCGTGTACCTATCCAAAAATCTCTTAAAGGACCCTAATGTTGCCGGCAGCCCAATCCATGCACCCACCACTCTCTGCATAAAAAAATAACATACCCCTGACATCTACTCCCCAGCACCTTAAACCCGTATCTTCTTATGGCAACCATTTCAGCCCTGTGGAAAGGCCTCTGACTATTTGCATGATCAATGCCTCTTATCATTTTAAGCATCTCTATCAGGTCACTTCCCATCCTCCGTCGTTCCAAGGAGAAAAGGCCAAGTTCGCTCAATCTGTTTTCATAAGGCCTCCTCCCTAATCCAAGCAACATCCTTGTAAATCTCCTCTGCACCTTTTCTATGGCTTCCACATCCTTCTGGTAGGGTGAAAACCAGAACTGAGCACAGTACTCCAAGTGGGTTCTGACCAAGGTCCTAAATAACTGGAACATCACCTCTTAGCTCCCAAATTCAATTCCACAATTAATGAAGGCCAAAATACTGTATAACTTCTTAACCATTGAATCCACCTGCGCAGCTGCTTTGAGCATCCTATGGACTTGGATCCCAAGATCCCTCTGATACTTCACACTGCCGATTGATTGTTCAGGTGCCTTGCCATTCGGCAAGGGCGTTCATTTCTCTCCATCCATTGTGATCTCTGACCCTCCGAATTGTTGATGTTGCTTCCACTTCCAATAGTCTTACCATTAATACTATATTCTGCCATCATATTTGACCTAACAAAATGAACCACTTCACACTTACCTGGGTTGAACTCCATCTACCACTTCACAGCCCAGTTTTGTATCCGATCAATGCCCTGCTGTAACCTCTGACCGCGCTATCTACAACACACCCAACCTTTGTGTCATCAACAAGCTTACTAACCCATCCCTCCGCTTCCTCATCCAGGTCACATAAAAATCACGATGAGTTAAGGGTCCCAGAACAAATCCCTGAGGAACACCACTGTTCCCTGACTTCCTTGCAGAATATGACTCCGTAACACTTTGTTCAGGCACCTGCCGACATTTTGCTCATTCCTTGATGAAGGGCTCAAGCCTGAAACATTGATAATGTACCTTTATCTTTACTATATAAAGTACATGGACCTGCTGAGTTTCTCCAGCGTTGTGACCTGTGATAAGTTGTGTGCCTCAGGGATATGTGTTGTATATATATATATATCAATGATCTGGATGATAATGTTGAATTGGATCAGCAAGTTTGCCGATGGCACAAAGATAGGAGGCATTGTGGACAATGAGGAAGATTTTCAAAGCTTAAAGAAGGATCTGAACCAGCTGAAAGAATAGGCCAAAAAATGGCAGACAAGTGAGAGGTGATGCATTTTGGAAGGGCAAACCAAAGTAGGAGATAGACAGTTAATGATAGGGCAATGAAGAGGGCAGAGGACAGAGAGATCTGGAAATATTATTCCCTGAAGGTGATGTCGCATGTAGAGAGGGTTGTAAAGAAAGATTTTGCTATCTTAGCCTCTACAAATCAAAGTACTGAGTCTAGGAGTTGGGATGCTGTGTTGAAGTTGTTTAAGACATTGGTGAGGCCACATTTGGTGTATTGTGTGCGGTTTTGGTCATTTAATGACAAAACTATATCAATAAGATTGAAAGAGTGCAGAGAAGATTTACTAGGATGTTGCTGGGTCTTCAGGAGTTGAGTTACAGGGAAAGATTAAACTTTATTCCTTGGAGCGAAGAAGAATGAGGGGAGACTTGATGGAGGTTTGCAAGATTTAGCGAGGTATAGACAAAGTAAATATAGATCGTTTTTTTTCCACTTAGATTGGGGGAGATAAATATGAGAGGTTATAGTTTTAATCTGAATGGGGAAAGGTTTAGGGGGAACATTAGGGGGAAGTTCTTCACTCAGAGAGTGGTGGGTGCGAGGTGTGGTGAATGCGGGCTTGATTGTGTGATTTAAGAATAAATTGGATACATACATGGATGAGAGAGGCCTTGAAGGTTATGGAGTGGGACTAGGGAGATGATGGTTGGCACAGACTAGAGGGGACAAATGGCCTGTTTTTGCTTTGTGCCGTAACCTTCTATGGTTCTATGGTTGTGGTTTATTTATTTCCCAAACCCAAGATTTCTACCAGATAGAAGGTCAAGGGCAGCAAAAGCATGGGGAACGCCACCACCTGGGAGTTCCCCTCCAAGCCACACACCATCCTGGTCTGGAAATAGATCGCACCATCAGTGATTCAAAAGCCCGGATCTCCCTCCCTAACAGCACAGCGGACATACCCACACCTCAATGCCAGTTTAAGGAGGCAGCTCAGCATCACCTTCTCAAGGATCATTAGTGATGGGCAATTAATTCCTGGCTCAGCTTGTGAAACCCACATCTATTGAATTTTTTTTTTAATGAAAATCTATTAGTTTAATCATTACCATTGTCAAAACTCTTATTTTTAGTGCATCTAATTTAAAGTCCCTCTGCTGGGATTCGAACTTGTGATATTGTTTTACCATCAAGCCACAAAAACCATTGTGATTTTGGATGCTATATCTTCTGATTAGATGGGAAATTCTTTGAAACTCTTCTCCCTGATCTGTGCATAACTCTACCCCCTTGCAATTCGATTACATTATACCATTAAAGCACAAAGCTCTCTTTGCAATTCCCTTTCCTAACCTTCTATTTCACTTCCACATCCAGAATATTATCCATGTGCCCAATTAAAGCAGTCCTTATTTAAATGGAGAGGGTCCAGAGAAGGTTCACTAGAATGACCTCCAGAATGAAAAGGGTTATCACATGAGGAGAACTTGATGACTCTCCGACTGTATTGACTGGAGTTTAGAAGAATGATAGGGGGGTGGGGAGAAACATCGAATACCAAAGGAATTTCTTTACCCAAAGGATGGTGAATTTGTGAAATCTGCTGTGGTAAATCACTGGGAATTATTTACATTCTTAATCAGGAAGGGAATCAAGGGTGAAAGCAGGGGAATGGGGTTGAAAAGGAGCCGTGATGGCAGACTTGATGGACCAAGTGGCCTAATTCTGCTGCTAAATTTTATGGAAAATGTGGTGCTACCACTATGTGTACAGGTGTGCTGCATGTATGTGCTGTATGGGCTGGCCCGCCCCCTGAACCCTCCCAGAAATCCCCATAAAGGCTATTACACTCAAACCCCTCCCTCCGTACCTGCCTTGGAACCGGGCCAGCAACATGCAAGCTGTGACACTCTAAGAAGATTAAAGCCTATTAATCATGATCCTTTGTCTAACTGGTAGGACAGGAAACCATATATTTTGTCAAGGCTCAATGATGAACGTGACCCAAGGCGGTGGAAACTACTGGCAGAACTTTTATATGAGGTTTTGTTCTACCCTAGGCATTGCATTAAACCAATTATGAAGCAACTTACCTTAATCAAGGTTGACAATGTTTTACAGAAACATCAAGGGAGCCTTTTCCCACACAGACCAAAAAATTCCTTTCATGCCAACTTTTGTTCATTTCTCTACATTATGAAGTCAATGAATTTTAAAAAAATCTATACATACATTTCAAAAATTTTAACAACACAGCACAGTAAAAAGGCCCAGAGATGAGGGAGTTAGCATATGAGGAGAGATTAAGTTGTCTGGAATTTATAAAATTATGAAAGGCACAGATAAGATAGAGGTAGGTAAGTTATTTCCATTGGTGGGGGAGGCTAGAACTAGGGGGCATAGCAACAAGATTGAGGATGGAAATGGCTATCTCTTTGTGACGTGTTTGTGAAGATCCGGTATGTCACTGAAAAGTCTCAAAAACTTCTCCAGGTTTACCGAGGAGAGCATTCTGGCTGGTTGAATGATACAGAGATGCTGACGCTCAGGACAAGAAAAATCTCCAGAGGGATGTTAACTCAACCTGCGATATCATGGACACCAGACTCCACACTGTCAAGGACATCTACATGAGGTGGTGTCTTAACAAAGTAGCCTCTATCTTCAATGACCCCCACCTCCCAGGTCATGACCTCTTTATTCTGCTTCCATCAGGATAAAGGTACAGGAGCCGAAAGATGAGCACTCAATGACACAGGGGCAGCTTCTTCCCTGTTGCCATCAGATTCCTGAATGAGCAATGAACCAAAGACACTGCCTTTCCTTGACTTTTTGTGCACTGTTCTTATTTATTTATTGCAATGTAGTTTAATCAGGGGTATATTTAGGGTATGGCAAGCATGGCATGCACCCAGTGCGCCACTTGAAGGGGGTCACCACTTGAAGGCTTTCCCGCTGCTCAGCGCTCCTGTCAACCCGGTCATGTAAGGAATGCACATCTGTTTCTTCTACACTTGGTGCACTCATCCTCCTTCCTCATCCTAGCGTTCGCTCTCAATTTTGCAGTGCCAAATACAACATGGCGGCCACCAAGGCCAGCTTTCATGAGGCCTCCTTGTTGCCATGATTTTTGGCGCATTGGCCACTCCTCCCATAGGCGCTACTTTGCGTAGATACGCCCCTGGGTTTATATGAATGATGGCACTGTGATACTGCCACCAATCAACACATTTTGTGACTGGAAAATGATAATAAATTCTGATTCTGAGATGAGGAAGAACTGTTCTCACAGAGGGTGGTGAATCTGTGGAAATCACTTTCCATTGAAGTAATATAGTAAGGGAATTAAGGGATATGTGGAAAAGTCAGGTAGATGGAGATAAGCCTATCCTCAGATCTGCCATGATCTCATTGAATGGTGGAGAAGGCTAGATGGGCCGAATGGCCTACTCCTGCTCCTATTTCTTACGCATGTATGTACTCCCATTTCCCTCTGTTTGGCCCACATCCCTCTAAACCTTTCCCAGCCCTCTAAATATGCCAAAATATCTTGCCCACATTAGAGTTGTACCTACCTCTACCACGCCGTTTGCGAGATTGTTCCACCTACCCAGCACCCCTCTTGTCCGTGGGGGTTGGATGGTCAGAGTGGACTGTTTCCGAGCTGCATCTCACCAGGAGTTTCTGGCTCCATAACAACCATTTGTACACAGCCCTGTGATGGATTAGCCTGCTAATCTATTACAGAGGAGCCTTATTAATCATAAATGAGAACAGACATGAAGATTCCATTCAGTCTTTTTTACTGAGGTAAGATGTAAAGGCTCATATCTTAGGGTTACAGAGGTCCCCGCAGCAGCAGAAAACTGGTAAAGACAAATGGATAATCATCTTCTACTCTGTTCTTTGCCACTCTTTGATACAGTTTATAATCATCCCATCTCTTTGTCTTCAGCCAAATGCAATTTATCATACAGCTAGCTTAGACAAAGTACACCCTCGCTGGTAATCTTGTTTCATCGCATTGGCTCTTTACACAGATTTGTGTACTGATTATTAAGAGCAAAGATATAAGAAAAAGAAGCAGGAAAGATCAGGCTGCTCTTTGAACCTGCTGATGGGATCTAGAGCGCAGAAGCAGGCCGTTTGGCCCAACCACTTTATACTGATGTTTGTGCTCCACTGCAGTTTCCTCTCTTAGCGTCACATGGACAGACCCTTCTTCATGCCAACCGTGCATGCAGCAATCAACTTTCATATATTTATATAGGCTCCAAAAGAAACAAATTAAAATTTCATACACCCCTACCCCAACCACCCCTCCCCTCCCTCAGAACAATTAATATAAAATATATAATATAACTATATAAACATAGAAAAATAAAAGAATGTTTGGATTGCACTGAAAGATGGCATCTAACACATATATATCTATAAAAGTTATTCATTACAGTTCAGAGGAGAATCTTGCAGGTCTAGAGGCTTGGAGAGGACAGTATTACAAATTAAATCCTAATATTTAGGCATATGGGTGCCAAATGTGCAAAAAATGTGGCATATTTATTTCTCGAGCTATTTGCAAATTTTTTTTCGATAGTACAACTTTGAATTTCTGCATACCACCTTGGCATGTCTAAAGATAGATCAGATTTCCAAGGGACTGCAATACATTTCCTCACCTCTGCTAACCCTAATTTAACAAATTCCATTTGGTATATTGATCATTTTAATGCAGGTCCTGTTCCTTCAATATTTCCTTATTAAAAATAAAGCCAGACTTTGCGGAAAAACAATTCCTGTAACTTGTTCCAAAAAAATATTGTAAATCTGCCCAAAAGGCCGCTTCATGCCAACCAAGTTGGCATTCTGGGCTAATCCCAATTTCCTACTGTTGGTCTATACCCTAATAAGCTTTTCCTCACTGCTCATACAAACCCTCTGTGTAACCTATTTATTTCACAATTATATTTATTTTAATATTTGTATATTCATACTGGACATGTGTATCATTTGTCTGTACGAATATGTTCTATGTCTGTATGTGAGTTTACAAGGACTGGAGAACACTGTTCCATAAGGGTTGTACTTGCACAATCAGATGATAAATAAACTTGAACTTGATACATCCATCCAAATGTCTTTTGATGTTTGGCAGCAGTCCCTACACTTCCTAAGGAGGTTGAGAAGGGCAAGGTTACCAGCCCCCATCTTGGGCAACATCTTGCAAAAGACTGTCCCATCTGGCTGCATCATCATGTGGGACAGTACCTGTAAAGCATCAGACTGGAAGCCAATCCAGACGATCACCAAAAAAAGGCTTAGAAGATCATTGGGTTTCTCTTCCCTCTGTTGACGACATTTAGCGGGAGCATTGCTTAAATAGGGCACAAGGAATCATTGAGGATCCCTCCCATCCATCACACAGGATCTTTGAACCATTACCTTCAGGAAGGCGGTACAGGAGCATCAAAATCAGGACTGCCAGGCTTAAGAATAGCTTCTTTCCACAGGCTGTGAGATTGACAAACAGAGATTGACGTGAGTATCGTGTAAACCTGGGTCTCTGACTAGGAAATTGAGTAGATTGTTCCAGATAATTTAAAAATATTTATTTTATATTAAATTTCTATGTATGCCTGTGAATATTATGTCTTATACAACAAATGCATTATATGTTCAACGTGGTCTGGACAAACATTTCATCTGGTTGTATATGATATTTAGGAGGGATCGGCAAGAAAGAAAAGGGGGTGGGGTAGTATTGATGGTGAGAGAAGGGACCGACACGATTGACAGAAAGGATATCAACTCGGAAGATGCGGAATCTATGTGGGTAGAACTGAGAAATAGCAAGGGGTGGAAAAGGTTAGTGGGGGTGATATATAGGCCTCCAAATAGTAGTGTAGAGGTGAGGGAAGGCATTAAAAGAGAAATTAGAAAAGCGTGCAATAAGGGAACAGCTGTCATCATGGGAGACTTTAATTTACATATAGATTGGACTAGTCAAATTGGTAAAAATACAGAGGAGGAGGAATTCCTTGAATGTTTACGGGACGGTTATCTAGACCAATATGTCGAGGAACCAACTCGGAAGCAGGCCATTTTAGATTGGGTATTATGCAATGATAAGGGGCTAATCAACAATCTTGTTGCACGAGGCCCTTTGGGTAGGAGCGATCACAATATGATCGAATTCTCACTCGACATGGAGAGTGATGAAATGAAAACCGAGACTAAGGTCCTGAATTTAAATAAAGGGAATTATGATGGTATGAGACGGGAGTTGAGTAAGATTGATTGGGTGGTGTTTATGGGGGAGTTGACTGTGGATAGACAATGGAAAGCATTCACAGATCTAATGGAGAAATTGCAAAAATCATTTATACGGTTTGGCATAAAAATAAACCAAAAAAGGTGACTCAACCGTGGATAACAAGGGAAATTAGAGACAGCATTGGGTCCAAAGAGAGAGCATATCAATTGGCCAAAAAAAGTACCACAACCGAAGACTGGGAGCAGTTCAAGATGCACCAAAGGAGGACAAAGGGATTAATCAAGAGAGCAAAAATAAATTATGAAAGTAAGCTTGCAGCAAATATAAAAACCGACTGCAAAAGCTTTTATAAATATATCAAGAGGAAAAGATTTGTGAAATCCAGAGTAGGTCCCTTGCAGTTGGAATCAGGGGAATATATAATGGGGAATAAGGAAATGGCAGACCAATTAAATTCTTACTTTAGTTCTGTTTTTACAAGAGAGGATACAAATAACTCCCAAGGATGTTGGGAAACATAGAGACTAATGCAAGGGAGGAACTGAAAGAAATCAGTATCTCTAAGGACATGGTCTTGGGGAAATTGATGGGATTGAAGGCAGATAAATCCAATGGTTTGATAATCTACATCCTAGGGTACTTAAGGAAGTGGCCATTCAGATAGCAGATGCTTTAAGAATTATTTTCCAGAACTCGATAGACTCAGGATCAGTACCCATGGATTGGAGGGTAGCTAATGTTACCCCACTATTTAAAAAGGGGGGTAGAGAAAAAGCGGATAATTATAGGCCGGTGAGCCTTACATCAGTAGTGGGCAAAATGATGGAATCCATTATTAAGGATGTAATAGCGGAGCACATGACAAGCAGAGAAGGGATCGGACGGAGTCAACATGGATTTACAAAAGGTAAATCGTGCTTGACAAATCTATTGCCATTCTTTGAGATGGTGACAGCTAAAATAGATGGGGGAGAGCCAGTGGATGTGGTGTACCTGGACTTCCAAAAGGCCTTCGATAAGGTCCCGCATAAACGTCTGGCTTCCAAAATCAAGGCTCATGGGATTGGGGGCAAAGTATTGATGTGGATTGAGAACTGGCTGGCAGGTAGAAGACAGAGAGTTGGGATAAATGGCTCATTTTCTGAGTGGCAGGCAGTGACCAGTGGGGTGCCACAGGGATCTGTACTGGGACCCCAGCTGTTCACAATTTACATTAATGATCTGGATGAGGGGATTGGATGTAATATCTCCAAATTTGCAGATGACACTAAGCTAGGAGGGGTTGTGTGCACGGAAGAGGGGGTCAGGAAGTTCCAGTGTGATTTGGATAAATTGGGGGACTGGGCAGATACATGGGAAATGCACTACAATGTGGATAAATGTGAGGTTATCCACTTTGGTAATACAAACCGGAGGGCAGATTACTATTTGAATGGCAATAGATTAAGAGATGGGGAAGTGCAGAGAGACCTAGGGGTACTTGTACACCAATCTCTGAAGACGAGCATGCAGGTACAGCAGGCGGTTAAAAAGGCAAATGGTATGTTGGCCTTCATATCAAGAGGGTTTGAGTATAGGAACAAGGATACCTTACTGCAGCTGTACAAGGCCTTGGTGAGATCACACCTTATCTAAGGAAGGATGTTCTTGCAATGGAGGGAGTGCAGAGGCGATTCACCAGGCTGATACCTGGAATGGCAGGAATGACTTATGAGGAAAGATTGCGCAAATTGAGATTGTACTCGCTGGAGTTTAGAAGATTGAGAGGGGATCTCATAGAGACCTATAAAATTCTGGCAGGACTGGACAGAATGGATGCAGATGGGATGTTTCCAAGGATGGGAAAATCCAGAATCTGGGGCCATGGTTTGAGGATAATAGGCAAACCATTTAGGACCGAGATGAGGAGGAATTTCTTGACCCAGAGGGTGGTGAATCTGTGGAATTCATTGCCACAGAGGGCAGTGGAGGCAGGTTTATTAAATCTATTTAAGAGGGAATTAGATCTATTTCTTCAGTATAAGGGTATTAAAGGTTACGGAGAGAAGGCGGGGACGGGGTACTGAACTTTAAGATCAGCCATGATCTCGTTGAATGGCGGAGCAGGCTTGAAGGGTTGAATGACCTACTCCTGCTCCTATCTTCTATGTTTCTATGTTTCTATGTACGGTCAGAAGAATTTAAACTTGAACAATGTAATCGTTCCTTGTTCCTTCATGTCACTCGTTCTCATGCAAGAAGATGATATTTCGTCCTTAGTGTTACAATGTGCTTGAAGGTGGCTAATCAGACCGATCCGAGCTCCAATGCTCCTTTCACACAGGTGAAAGAGGCGGTCACATCATATAACTCTATCAGCTCATTCCTCTCCTCTCAGATGCCTGTCCATCCTTCACCCAATTCCATCGTCAAGACTTCTTTTAATCATTGCATGCTTTTCCTTCCTCTACTTTCTCACCCCTCTTTGAGTACAAAAGTTTCTTCTGAAGTCCCTGTTGCTGATCATCTTCTACTGTCAGCCTAAGATTACACTGTGGGAACATTCTTCTGTATTGTGTCTCTCGATGTGTGGTTTGAGATTAATTTGCCTCCACTCCAGTTCTGAAGAGTAGAAGATGCTTATGCATCAATTCTATGAATACATGGTGGTAATGACATGAAGCAATGCACTCCTCCCTCCTACTCACCTCTTGCCTGAACACCTCCCGCACATGTAGCCATATAACAATTATAGTACGGAAACAGGCCATCTCAGCCCCTCTAGTCCACACTGAGTTAAGTGATCTCCTCTAGCTCCACCTACCCGCTCCCTGTCCATAACCCTCCAATCCCCTCAGATCCATGTACTCATCCAACCTTCTCTTAAATGACAACATTGACCCTGCTGCAACCACATTTTCTGGAAGGTCATTCCACTCAGCCACCTCAGCTCCCTCTCATGTTACTTCTAAACTTTTGGCCCCTAATCCATAACTTATGACCCCTTCATTCCAATCTCACCTACTATTAATGTCTACTCTGTCTATCCCCCTCATAATTTTAAATACCTCTATCAAATCCCCCTCAACCTTCTACGCTCCAATGAATAAAGACCCAGTCTACTCAATCTTTCTTTGTATTCTAGATACTGCAATCCTTCCAACATTTTAGTAAATCTTCTCTGCACCCTCTCTCCCTTATTAATATCCTTCCTATAATTTGGAGACCAGAACTGCACACAGTATTCCAAATTTGGCCTCACCAATGCCTTGAACAGTCTCAACATCACCTCCCAGCTCCTATATTCTATGCTTTGATTTATAAAGGCCAGCATGCCAAAAGCCTTCTTTACCACCCTATCTACATGAGAATCCACTTTCAAAGAATGATGTATCATTATTCCAAGATCTCTCTGTTCCTCTGTATTTCTCAATGCCCTACCCTTCACTGCATGTGTCCTATTTCGATTATTCTTCCCAAAATGAAGCATTTCACACTTATCTACATTAAACTCCATCTGCCATCTTTCAGCCCACACTTCTAAGCACTTTTTTCATTTCCCACAAAAGCACCTTGCTCAGTGGTCCGTTGAATGCCACAAAGCTCTGGCATTGTCAACAAAAAAAATGCAGACAAAAACACAGTGCATTCCAGATAGCAACAAAAATGGGTGATAGGCAGAACCCACTGCCAAAATGGGTGGTGGAATCACATACAATCACTCTGTTCAGGAGATATTTAGTGAGGTCCCCTTTAAATCTTTCCCCTTAAATCAATGCAGTCTTGTGTTTGAGAAGTATCAGGTTCAACGGGTTCACAGAAGGATGAGTCTGGACACAACCAAAGATAACTTTATTGAAAGCATTGGAAACAAACAGGGCAAGATGTCAAACGATACTTAATTACTCTATTACTAAATAACTATATAGACATTCACATGGACTCAGGATGGACTCCAATATCAGTGACTGCCTATCTTCTATATCTTTTTTGGCTTGGCTTCGCGGATGAAGATTTATGGAGGGGTAATGTCCACGTCAGCTGCAGGCTCGTTTGTGGCTGACAAGTCTGATGCGGGACAGGCAGACACGGTTGCAGTGGTTGCAGGGGAAAATTGGTTGGTTGGGGTTGGGTGTTGGGTTCTTCCTCCTTTGTCTTTTGTCATTGAGGTGGGCTCTGCGGTCTTCTTCAAAGGAGGTTGCTGCCCACCGAACTGTGAGGCGCCAAGATGCACGGTTTGAGGCGATATCAGCCCACTGGCGGTGGTCAATGTGGCAGGCACCAAGAGATTTCTTTAGGCAGTCCTTGTGGCTATTTACCCAACCACACTCTCCCGCACATGTTCACACTTCACAGACTGGAACTTTCAAACACACTTCCGATTCGCTGTAACAACGGGGGTGGAGCTCTCCGCAAGCACTGATCTATTGCAGTACTACGGCTCAACTCTGTATAGTGCACTCCTTACTCGCGACTCCTCTAGCGATGTCCACAGCACTGACCTGGCGTGGAGCAATATCTGGGTCCAAGAAGCAGAGAGAAAGAAATGTGGTAAGGATCGATGTTTATACTGTTCTGAGCTGGGCTTCTGGCCAATAATGACATTTAATGACATTTAGATGAGACAACAGTAAGGTGTGCAATAACGGGTGGCTGCAATCCAACCTTGATTGGCAAGTAATGTAACTTCCGAATAGGTTTCAGGCAGGGAGGTCACGTGATGCACTGCAATCCACAAAGTTCCAGACAGGGAAGCCACATGGTCTTCCACAATCCACATGTAACACACTCCTCTCTCCTGGGGGAAAAAAACCAAATGATTGTTTGATGATACAGCACGGTCAAAGGTCCTTCTTGCCCATGAAACCTGGGACTCCCAATTAACCTACCAGCCCCGGATGTTTTAGAGAGTGAAACCCAGAGAAAACCCCACACGGGGCAAAGGGAGAATACACATACTCCTTACAGACAGTGAAGGATTCGAAGCCAGGTGGCTGGCACTCTAATAGCATTGAGCTGACCACTACATTAACCATCCTGCCCTTATCCATGTCCCTTGTGATTATATATAACAACTTTTTTTTCACTTAAATTTTTAATGGATTGGAGGTCAATCCACATGATCTTAACAGCATCTTCCTCCACCGCCACCCCACCCCATTGATGTGATCCACTGTTGATTGTTGTCTGAGCAGGATACGGAAAATCATTGAGGACCCCTTCCACCCTGCACACGGCATCTTTCAACTGCTCCCGTCGGGAAAGAAATACAGGAGGATCAGAGCCAGCACTGCCAGGCCGAGGAATAGCTTCTTCCCACGGGCAATGAGAATGTTGAACGACCAAAGGAACTGCTCGCACTGACCCTCTGAGGCGCTCATATTTAGGAAACAATATTTATTTATTTGCATATGTGAATACTGGTCCTGCATTTGTATTGTTTGTCAGTGTGTGTGTTGTGCCTGGTTGCATGTTTCGCACTGAGAACTGGAGCATGTTGTTTCGTCAGGTTGTACTTGTGCAACCTGATGATAATAAACTTGATTTGACCTGACTGTGCTGTCTGTGGTCACTCCTCCATCTCCTATGCTGAGGGGGAAAAAAACCCCAGTCTTTATTTTTAAGTTACCTCCTTCTGTCCTGGTAACGCCCTTGTGAATGATTCCAGGATCCAGCATTATGACAGCCTTCCCAGAGATGTGTAACCAGAATTGCTCCAAACACCCCAATTAACTAATAGTCCAATTAACTAGTCGGCATGGTTGGCACAACACTGTTACAGCGCCAGCAATCGGGATCGGGGTTTGATCCCTGTCTGTAAGGAGTTTGTACATTCTCCCTGTGTCTGAGTGGGGTTGCCCCCAGGGCTCCAGTTTCCTCCCACTGTTCAAAAACTTACCAGGGTTTATGGGTTAAATTTAAAAAGTGAGGTCCACCAACATCTTGCACATTTGAAACACGTCATTTCAACTCTGGTAACAAATGCCCCGACGAATGAAAGTTAAACGCCTTTCTCACCACCGTGTCATCACTTTTAGGGGACTATCCACTTGTACACAGGTCTCTCTATTCTACAACATTCTCTGGACCCTTTCATTCACTGTACAAGTCCAGCTCTGGTTTAATTTCCCAAAATGCAACACCTTGCATTTATCCAAGTTAAATTTAACCTGGCATTCCTTGTACTACTTTCCAAGTTGATTTAGATCCAAGTTTAAGTGTATTGTCACAGGTTCCGAGGTTCAGTGAGAAAGTTTGTTCTGCGAACAGTCCAGCAAGTCAATGCACTCATGGCCAAGCAGTAAAATCACAGTAAAAGATTGTGTTTACACAGAGTAAAGGCAACATTATTTTCCTAATGTGAGAACAGCAGAAAGAAATTGTCCTTGAATCTGATTCTATGTGATCTCCCACACACGGGCTTTCTTCCCGACAAGATGGGGATGACGAGAACGTGGCAGGGATGGGCTGAGTATTTTCTCTGGCTTTTTCCCAGAGTTATCGATGGAGTCGATGGATGGGAGGGGAGGCTTGTGCGATGGTCTGAGCTATGCTCACAACTCCACAGTTTCTTGTGATCCTGGGCGGAAGCATTTCCGTCGCACCCTGCCAGGTACTTCCAAGTTGTTGAGGGATGCAGGCGATTTGACAGATATCCTCCAGCTCCTAAGGGAACTAGAGGAGCTGGTGCCCTCTATCACATTAACCTGATTGTAATCTCCTTCACTTGCCGCCAACCGACCAGCCAAGTTATTGGACTAGCAGGCAGACGAGAGGACATGGGTTAAGGGTGAAAGTGGAAACGTTTAAGGGGGGATCTGATTCACTCAGAGATTGGTGGGAGTAGAGAATGAGCTGCCAGCTGAATGCAGGTTCAACTTTCACATTGAAGTAAAATGTGGATAGGTACACGGATGGGAGGACTGAGTGCGGGGCAGTGGGACACGTTCAGCACAGACTAGATAGGCCAAAGGGCTTGTTTTCTTTTCTTTAAAATCTTACGGTTCTAATTCTGCACCACCAATACATTGTTGTGAGTACAAATTGCACGATGGGAGCAGAAGTATATAAATTCAAATAATTATATTTTTAAATTCTGGAATTAAATAAAGACAGTTTCAGTAAATCTACTCATTAAATTGCTAGTTTATTTTGGTTTAATAAAATATTTCTGATTCACTCATGTTCTTCACAGTATGTCTGCACTGTACATGAATCCAGACCTACCACTGTGGTTGACTTTTAATAGCAATGAGGGATGGACAATAAATGCTGGCATTCACATCCTGGGAGCAATGAATATTAACAAAACACTTTCTTGGTTTTTCTATAGCTTCTGCCGAGGTCCACCAGAATGCGTTGCAAAGGAGCTTGACAGGAACCATGGCAGAAATAGAGCGACATTGAGAGATAAGTAAAATAGGAGGATTTCCAATTCAAGGAGATTTTTTCACAGTGCTGAACATAATGAATCACAAATGGCAATGAGGAAGTGTACAGGAGGGAGAGAGATCAGCTCATTGAGTGGTGTCCTGCTAACAACCTTGTGCTCAACGTTAGTAAAACCAAGGAGATGATTGTGGACTTCAGGAGGAAGTCAAGGGAACATGATCCAGTCCTCATCGAGAGCTCAGTAGTGGAGAGGGTCAAGAGCTTTAAATTCCTGGGTGTAAGCATCCCCGAGGATCTGACCTGGACCCTGCATGTTGATGCAATCACAAAGAAGGCTTGCCAGCAGCTATACTTTGTGAGGTGCCTGAGGGGATTTGGTGTGTCACCAAAGACTCTCGAAAACCTCTACAGGTGTACCGTGGAGAGCATTCTGGCCGCTTGCATCACTGCCTGGGGCAGAGACGCCAACTCTCAGGTCAAGAATAAACTCCAGAGGGTTGTTAACTCGCCCTGCGACATCATAGGCACTTCACTCCATCGAGGACATCTATATGGACAGTGTCTTAAAAAAAAGCAACCTCTATCCTCAAAGACCCCCCGCAACCCAGGCCATTCCCTCTTCACTCTGCTGCCATCGGGGAAAAGGTACAGGAGTCTAAAGACGAGCACTCAGAGGCACAAGGACATCTTCTTCCCTGCTGCCATCAGATTCCTTTGTGTGTGTGTTGAGCTGGGTAATGTAATTGGAATTTGATGGGTCACCTGGCAGAGGGAGTGCGGGGGTTAAAAATCAACTGACTTCTGATAATTGATAGGAGATTGACTCGGGTGCAGTGTGAACACCAACCCACTCATCCGGGTATCATTAGTGATGTTGGTGTCAGCGTGCACGTATCAGACTGCAGTTATATTTCACAGGGCAGCTTGTGGAGCTGTCACAGAGTGGCTGGTGCGGCTATCAGCACTCGGCCGGCAGGACTGTCATTGCACATCGGTGGGGCTGTCAGTGTGTCCCTGTGCTTTAAATCATCTCGAGATGACATAAAACCTAATACAACGTAATGCTACGTAAATAGTTGCTATACACTATTGTTTAGGGATTAATGACAAGCTGGTCTGTGGGTTCGTCCCACGTTTGAACAGTCTGAAGCCCACTGCGGTAGGTTTCCCCATGGTCTTTTATACATTGTGCTATGCATTTGTGCTTTTTTCCCACTACAATTTCACTGACCTGCAAGTACATAATACATCACTCAGATGTCACCGCTGGAGGTTGCCCCCCCCCCCTCCACCTTTATATCAACGATATCCACATGAATCATGGCAATTCACGGTCCAATACAAGCGGCTCACCCGGCCCTGCAACATGGGTCCATTTACTTTCCTATTTAGTGGGTTGCCAGGCACAAGGACACAAGAAAAATAGAGGGTTATGAAGTAGGGAAAGTTAAGTTTTATTTTAGTTGGAATATATAGGTCAGCCCAGCAACAAGGCCTAAGGAACTGTACTGTGCTGTCATGTTCACTGTTCAACGGGGAAAGTGGGGGGGTGGGGGGGGGGGGGGAGGGAAACATTCTCCCCATTTCCCTGCACCGGTTCACTACTCCACGGAGTCCGCAAACCCTCGTAGCCACTGCCTAGCACAGGAGCCACCAACTTGGGCACATACTGCTGTGGCTATAGAATTTTATCAGAGTCTGTGAGGCTGCTGAGGCTGCGGGAGTGCTGGAGGCGAATCCACGGGCACATGGTGGCTCTGAAGGGTTTCTCCTTTGCTTCTCTTTGACTTAATGTTAGGAGCGCCAGGAAATGCCCGTGGCAACTCTTTGTTTGTCTTACAGCAGACGATAGTTGGAGTATATCATGTATATTATATTTTTAACGCATAATTACATGACAATAAAAGGAATCTCAAACCTTTTAGGTGTGAAAAATAGAGTTCTGAATGGTGAGGAAGGAAAGGGTTAGATTAATGTTTATATCAGTCAGCGCAACAATGTAGGCTGAAGAGCTCATAATGACCAATGTTCTAAAAATAAATCATTGTTCATCTGAACACTGACTCAGGCTAAAACTCCTGCGGTCAGCGCAAAGGTGTTACAGCTCCAGTGCCTGGGGATCGAACCGCCGCTGTCCCTAAGGAGTTCATACGTTCTCCCCGTATCTGCGAGGGGTTTTACTTCCGGCTGCTCCTTTCCTCCCACCCTTCAAAAATGTACCAGGGTGGCGGAGTTCTCATTCAATTAGGTGTAATTGGGGCAGCACAAGATCAGGGGATGAAAGGGCCTGTCACTGAGTCTAAATTTTTTATAACAAATTAAATTGTGAAAAATTCCCAGCAGGGAATTCCTAGCCTTGTTCCCATTTTGAAGAAATCTCACTGGAATTACATGAAATCAAACATCAAAGCGGGCTTGTGATCCATTGGCAACATCTTCATGTCAGGATTGTCTGTGGTGAAGCAAATGTGCGATGGAAGAGGCATATAGTCAAATAATACATCACCGATAGAATGCTGCTCTGTTCAAAGGCACCTAACACAGTTATTGCAGTGTGTTGAAACATGCATCAGTGATCCAACAGCAGGCCAAAACAAAGCATCACACTTCTGCGGAGACGCTTCTGAATTTGATTTGATTTAAGATGTCAAAACACCTCATCGTTCTTTTTGCATGTGTGTGTGTGTGTGTGTGTGTTGGCAATGAGCACTGATAAACATTCACCGTACTAAAAAAGAGCAGGCACGTGAATCTTGAGCAGACAAGGAGAAGCTACGGGTCAGGGAGCATCCGCGGGGAGAAATGGCCTGCCAACGTTTCGGGTCGGGAACCCTTTGACGAGTCTAAAGTGAGAAGGGTGGTATCGAGTACATTGGGAGGGGGGAGGTAAAAGGAAAGGCAAAGACAGTGGTTCTCAAGCAAAATATTTCAGTAACAATTGGATCTAGAGCAGTGATCCTCAACCTTCCCACTCTCATCCCACCTTAAGTAACCCCTTACTAACCACAGATTACTAACCATCCTATGTCATAGGCTTTCTGCGGACAGTAAAGGATTACCTAAGAAGGTATGTGAGTGGAATGAAAAAGGTTGAGAACCACTGGGCTAAGAGGTGATAGACCAGTGGTTCTCAACTTTTGTCTTTCCACTCACATACCACTTTAAGTAATTCCCATGCCATCAGTGCTCATTGATTAGTAAGGGATTTCTTAAGGAGGGATGTGAGTGGGAAGGGAAGGTTGAGCATCACTGCTCTAGACCCAATTTTTACCAAAATATTTTCCTTGAGAAAAATTGTCATTGGTCCATTTCCTTTGGAGTTCTGAAACCATGCACATAACAAGTCAATGATGTACAATTAATACAATGGTTTTCAAACTTTTTCTTTTCCCCCACATCCCACCTTAAGCAATCCCTTACTAATCACAGAGCACCTATGGCATCGGGAACACTTAAAGTGGGATGTGGGGGGAAAGAAAAAGGTTGAGAATCCCTGAGAAAGATTATTGGGCAGAATGTGAGTGAGCTAGAGGGGCAAGTAAAGGGAGAGACAACTAGGAAGGGGACAAAACTCGAGAGAAAAGTTGGAACTTTGATATTGAAGAAAAATTTGCACAGTTACATTAATGGGAGAGGTATGAACTGCAGGTCAATGGAACTATGCAGAAGAATAGGTTGTCACAGAACAGATTGGCCAAAGGCCCTGTTTCTATGCTATCATGTTCTATGGTTCCGAGGTCCCTTTTAAAAGTTCCCACCTGAGGATTTTACATCCTTCGATAAGGTCAGCATCTTATGTTCCAGAGAAGAAAGTTGTAGCCATTGCAGCCTCTCCTTATGACTGGAACTCATTAGTTTGTGAATCTTTCCTGCATCCATTCCATCTTAATAACATAATTTCCGATGTCATAATACCTTCGCTTCTATATTTATATAGCACCTCGAAGAAGTTGGAACAGAGTAGGAATCAGCCCCCTCAAAACCATTCAACAAGATCTGACTTCAAACTCAATTCCTGTCTCCTGTCATCTTTTGACTCCGCTGGAGTCTTAACCTATCAAAGCCTTGAATATATCCAATTTGTGTTGTTGGCAATGGCGGAGACCAGAAAGTACATAGCGGTTTCTTGGTAATCAGACTCTCATCTGGGCATTGTGCACGTTGGAATATGGAAATGCAGAGCTTGGAGAAAATTACTTATAACCTAAGGAAAAAATATGAAACTTTTCTTATAATCTGGTCACCCTACTTGCATTACCTGCCCCCTATGCTTAACTTCCTTCCCCCCCCCATCCCCTCACTTTGTCCTTCCTCTTCTGGGGGGGGGGTGATGGCAGCGGGGGTGTCCATTCCAATCAGGCTAAGTCTAAGGGACCTGGAGGACAGGCGTTGCGCTCCGATCGACCCTGTGATTAACGTGTTCTTTTCTTTCTTTTTCCTTTTTAATATACATATATATATTCTTTTCTTTGGCTTGGCATCGTGGACGAAGATTAATGGAGGGGTAATGTCCACGTCAGCTGCAGGCTCGTTTGTGGCTGACAAGTCCGATGCGGGACAGGCAGACACGGTTGCAGCGGTTGCAAGGGAAAATTGGTTGGTTGGGGTTGGGTGTTGGGTTTTTCCTCCTTTGTCTTTTGTCAGTGAGGTGGGCTCTGCGATCTTCTTCAAAGGAGGTTGCTGCCCGCCGAACTGTGAGGCGCCAAGATGTACGGTTTGAGGCAATATCAGCCCACTGGCGGTGGTCAATGTGGGAGGCACCAAGAGATTTCTTTAGGCAGTCCTTGTACCTCTTCTTTGGTGCACCTCTGTCACGGTGGCCAGTGGAGAGCTCGCCATATAACACGATCTTGGGAAGGCGATGGTCCTCCATTCTGGAGATGTGACCCACCCAGCGCAGCTGGATCTTCAGCAGCGTGGACTCGATCCTGTCAGCCTCTGCCATCTCAAGTACTTCGATGTTAGGGATGAAGGCGCTCCAATGAATGTTGAGGATGGAGCGGAGACAACGCTGGTGGAAGCGTTCTAGGAGCTGTAGGTGATGCCGGTAAAGGACCCATGATTCTGAGCCGAACAGGAGTGTGGGTATGACAATGGCTCTGTATACGCTTATCTTTATGAGGGTTTTCAGTTGGTTGTTTTTCCAGACTCTTTTGTGTAGTCTTCCAAAGGCGCTATTTGCCTTGGCGAGTCTGTTGTCTATCTCATTGTCGATCCTTGCATCTGATGCAATGGTGCAGCCGAGATAGGTAAACTGGTTGACCGTTTTGAGTTTTGTGTGCCCGATGGAGATGTGGGGGGGCTGGTAGTCATGGTGGGGAGCTGGCTGATGGAGGATCTCCGTTTTCTTCAGGTTGACTTCCAGGCCAAACATTTTGGCAGTTTCCGCAAATCCGGGCGTCAAGCGCTGAAGAGCTGGCTCTGAATGGGCAACTAAAGCAGCATCGTCTGCAAAGAGTAGTTCACGGACAAGTTTCTCTTGTGTCTTGGTGTGAGCTTGCAGGCGCCTCAGATTGAAGAGACTGCCATCCGTGCGGTACCGGATGTAAACAGCATCTTCATTGTTGGGGTCTTTCATGGCTTGGTTCAGCATCATGCTGAAGAAGATTGAAAAGAGGGTTGGTGCGAGAACGGGTCAGATACAGCAATGAGCTCTCTGAACCCTTCTCCATTAACAATGGCCTTTTCATGTAAGTTTTATTTAAATGGTCAATGTGTTTTTTTTTGGATTGTTTTCTGTTAAGATGGGGAGGTGGTGTATAAAACCAAACTCAGCAGAAGAAATAATGAATTTGATTGTTGTGCGGTGAATTATTGGAACAGTCTGAATGTTGAAAAATTATCAATAAAACTGAAAAAAAAGATTCACAAATTTCTGTGAGAGAGAAAATATTCTTCCACATCTCCAAAGTGGCAAAATTTCATTTTTAGTATTTTTTTTAGTAGAAATCCAATACAATTTTGAACATTATTATTAAATCTATCCCTATTCTTCCCATGCATCATATTCCTGCTAAATTAAAATATTGGTTTAAAAAGGGACCCGAGGGGATTTTTTCCACACAGCAGGTTGTGGGTAAATGAATCAACTGCCAGAGGAAGCTGCAGAAAATGGGTGCAATTACAGAATTCAGAAGACGTTTGGACAGGGGCGTGGAGAGTGAGCAAAGAGAAACTGAAGGGATTCAGTGGGCCGGGCAGTGAACGACTGAAGCAGGGAACAGTGCAGCAGCAGTAGTAGTATATTTACATAGTGCATTTATCCCCAAGCGCTGAACATACAATGAGGAATAAATTGGTTACTACCTAAATGAGGACAGGCAGCCAAAATACATCGGCATGGCCGTCTTTTTATGTGCACTCTCCAACTTGGAACACTCATTACTTAAACCCCGTTCCTCTCGATCGCAGCCATGAACAACTTCCCAATTTCAAATGAACAGCAGTGCGACAAATACCAGCCTTTAAAGAGCAAGCGACGAACACTTGGAGGGATTTTTTATGTAGAGATGATACGACTAAATTTATAAACGTATGGTACAGGTTAGTCCAATATAATTTTTTACGTCAATTATATTTAACCCCTCAAAAATTAAAAATTTAATATCCTCAGATTTATGTTTTAGATGTGGTGAAGAGATAGGTTCCTTTTTTCACTCGATTTGGTTATGTCCCAAAATTAAAACTTTTTGGATACAAGTTCAATTATTTTTGGGAAAAAAATATTTTAAAAGTTAAATTTCAGTTTGATCCAATGTTGTTTTTATTAGGAGATATTAAAATAATTAGTTTAAAATTAAGATTAACCATGTATCAAATTGATTTTTTACTATTAGCTTCAGCTGTATCTAGGAAATGTCTGGCCATCACTTGGAAATCTGATTTAGTGTTGGAAATGCAAAGACTGAAATGAAATCTTGTCTCCCTCTTGAAAAGATAATTTACGGGATAAATATCATTTCTTTTTTGAAAGTACGGAGCCCATATTTACAAATTGTTGGTTTGAAGATCTGAGCTCTCGATCCATTCTGCCGACGATTCTTGGTTTCGCAGCTGTAACGTTGAATTATATACATAAATGATGATCTCCTTCTTTCTTTTGGTGGGTAATTGTAGGGGGAGGAGGATGTGGAGGTAGGGGAGTAATGGGGAGGGAGAGGGGGGTTTGGGTTCTTTATGCTTTTTTATAGACACATATATTCTTCTTTATGTGTATTTTTTATATAATTGATGTAATTGTGGTTTTAAACTTTTCAAATAAAGTATTCAAAAATTAAAGAACAAGCAGTGAACACAAATAATCCCAGTTACAACTCCGTTAGGATGTTACAATAAGTCCAACCGCAGCCATCTTAGGGCTGGCTTACCGGCGTCGGCAGGACCTGGATGTTACCGTCTGCCAGCGGCAAAAGGGAAACTAGCAACCAACTCACAGTTTCTTGTGGTTTGCAGAGCAACAATTCACCTAAAAATCTACCACTCCCCGACTTCAGTTGATCTGAAAGCCAGTACCTTCGGCCCATTTAGTCTGTGCCGAACTATTTTTCAGCCTTGCTCCTCTGACCTGCATCAAGATTATACCCTCCATACCCCTCCCACCCATCTACCTGCCTAAATTATTTAATTTAAATGCTGCCAATTTTTTAAAAATGTAGACATGCAACACAGTAACAAGCCCTTTTGGACTATGAGCCCACGCTGCCTCATTGCACCCAATTGACCTACAAACCCCATACATCTTTGAAGGGTGGAAGGATACAGGAGTACCCAGAAGAAACCAAATCAAATACGGGGAAAATGTACAAACTCCTTATAGTAACGCTGGATTCAAACCCCTGTCGTTGGCGCTGAAACATGTCAAAACTGAGCCTGCATTTACCAATTCAGCAGGCAGCTCATTCCGCACTCCCACCACTCTCTGTGTGAAGACGTTCCCCCTAATGTACCATTTAAACTTTTCCCTTTTTACCCTTATCCCATGTTCTCTATTTTTTTTCTTACCTACCCTCAGTGGAAAGCGCCTACTTGTATTTGCTCTATCTATACCCCTCATAATTTTGCACACCTCAACAGTGACTGACCATGCTGACATGCCTGTCCATGGACTCATCCACAGCCAGAATGAAAGCCCCGTAAAATGGAGGGACAACACCTCATATTCCATCTGGGCGCCTACCAACCGGAAGGCATTAACATCGACTTCTCCGGTTTCCGTCAGCCCTTACCCACTTCTGTTCCTCTTTCTCCTTCCCTTGAGCTTTCTCTCTCTCTCTCTCTCTCTCTCTCTCTCTCTCTCTCTCTCTCTCTCTCTCTCTCTCTCTCTTTTTCCCTTCCCCTCTGTCTCCTTTCCTCCAGCTCTGCATTTACAGAGCCACCCCCCTCCTCACTCCCCCCACACCCCCAATCAATTCACTCCTCTTGTCTTATTTGTGTCCAATTATCACCTTTTATCTCTTGGCCTGTGCTTGTCCCCTGCCTTTTCTCCCTCACCCCACCTCAGCCTTTTTCTTCAGGCCAGGAGGAAGGGCTCAGGCCCAAAACGTCGGTTATATATCTTTGCCTTTGCCATATAACATGCGATGTTTGGCCTGCTGAGTTTCTCCAGCGTTGTGTTTTTGCTTCTGTCTCTTTCAAAGGGCAGGACTAGGAATGGTTTGGAGAGATGAGAGCCAAGCACAGGCCGACACAGATGAGTCGGGCTGAAGAGCCTGTTTCCTTGTGTAGGACTCTTTTGGATCTCACTTGGCATATCGTGAGCAGTTCTGGGCTCCTTACTTAATCAGAATGTGCTGACATGGGAGAGCATTCAGAAGAGGTTCACAAGGATGAATCTGAGAGAGAAAGGCTTATCGCATAAGAAGCAATTGGCGTGCACTCATTAGAATTTAGAAGATTTCACTGAAACATTTTCAATTGTGACTGACAGAGTGATGTGCGATCAATTACACAAAGACTGAAGTTGCCGAGACTGAAGGCTTTCATTCGCAAGAGATGGACAGCGTCCGGATTGGTCGCTCGCATTGACCCGGACTCGAACTGGAGAGGCAGGTTTGTGGCATGGCAGCCTATATGGGGAAGAAAGGAGGAGGAGTCACGAGCCGGCCAGTGTGCAGTGAACTGAGGTTCACTAGTGGTGTGTTATACTGATGGATGGCTCCGCCCCCATCTACCTATATATAATCCTGGTTTCCTGCCTAAATCCTGAGCCCTTCTGAAGACCCTCAGTTAAAAGCTAATAAAAGCGGATGTTATCAGTCATGTAACAGCTTTTATTCACGTTACACAGTGAGAGTATGGTCAACTAGGAAACGTCCTGGTATTTACATATGACAAATATGTACAATAGTGGTTTCACCACACAGTCTAGATGTAGAAAGGCTGTTTCCCATGGCGGGAGAGTCGAGGACAAGAGGGCATATCTTCAGGATTGAAGAGTGCCCTCTTAGAACAGAGATGGATTCAAATTTCTTCAGCCAGAGGGCGGTAAACCTGTAAATTCTGTTGCCACGGGCAGTTGTGGAGGACAGGTCCTTGGATGTATTTAAAGAACAGATTGATAGGTTCTTGATTAGCCAGGGCATTAAAGGCTATGGGGAGAAAGTCAGGCAATGGGGCTGAGTGGGAGATGGATCAGCTCATGATTAAATAGCAGGGTAGACTCAATGGGCTGAATGGCCTATTTCTGCTCCTATGCCTTATAGTTTTTAAACCCACTTCCATGATTTTCCTGTGTATGTACAAGTGATATTGGGGATGTAAAAACACAAAATGCTGGAGAAACTCATCTGGCCAAACAATGTTCCGATAAAGATATGTGGCCAAAGGTTTGGGCTTGAGCCCATCATCAAAATTTAGGTAGCCACGCTTGCCTATATTTCGATCACACCTTGAAGAAGGGCTTGCAGTGAACTGGAATTCACTATCTGTGTGTGTAGATTAGAAGGCTGACCCCTCCTCTTGGCTCTGCCCCCGTAGGTCCCAATATAAACCCTGTTTTTCCACCTTACCTCAGGAATTACCTGAAGACCTCCGGCCGTTAGTTGTAAGCTAATAAAAGCTTGTTTTGTCCGAGTGCCATCGATCACATTACAAGGCTTAAGCCCAAAATGTTGATTATGAATCTTTATCTGCACTGTTTGACCTGCTAAGCTTCTCTGGCATTGTCTGTTTCTACTTCACTCATGGTCTCTGCAGGCTTTGGTGTTTACTCCTGACTTTAGGAAAGGCATCTTGGCCTAGATTCAGTTCTCAACCAGCCTGATGTATGAAAAAAAAAATGGTTCTGCCTCATCTGCAGTTCCTATGGTGTTTCAAGCTGCAGCTAAACAAGGAGAATAAGAATAATTGCTCGAGGTTCTCAATGGATGATGCAGCATCTGTGGAAAGCGACGGGTAGTCGATGTTTCAATTCTCAGCTCCTTCCTTGGGATTACCAAACTTCCAGCGGGCCTGACGAAGGTGTGCTGGGGGGTGGAGTAGGGGGGTGGGGGTGTTGAAGAATGGTAAGGGGAAGGAATAGGCTTGCAGATCATACATTGGGAGGGTGAAAGAGATGGGAGGTGATAGGGGAAGGGGCAAAAGATAGGTGAAAGGGAGGGTGGGAGGGGAGCTGGAGGGCGCAACAGGTAGGTGATGGGCAGGGGAATGGGACCGAGTCAGAGGGGTGAGGGGGGAAGAGGAAGGGGGCGAACAGAAATTGGAGGTCAATATTGGTGTTGTCTAGTTGGAGAATGACGAAATGGAATACTTGGTGTTGTTCCTCCAATTTAGGTTTGGCCTCAACTTAGCAGTGCATGAGACCACGGACAGACTGAGGGAATTGAAATGACTGGCCTCTGGGAGGTCCTTGCTGTTGCAGCGGACAGAGCGAAGGGTGCTCGATGAAGCGATCTCCCAGCCCGCGTAGAGACTTCCCGATGTTGAGGAGGCCACAACACGAGGACTGGATGCAGTAAATGACACCTTCAGATTCATAGGTGGTCCTCCTTCACTTGGAAGGATTGTTTGGGGCCCCTGATAATAGTAAGGGAACTTGCAGCAAGTTCTCCAAACAAGGACAACTTTTGGCATCCTGAGGCTCTGATCATGTCCGCGCCACTGTGAAGGCTCTTTCCCTTTCATTACTGTTCTGGCCTTAGCTTGTGTCATTCAACACAAATAAATTGGCCCCAGTGTTCTACATTCCTTGTAAATTATCCAAATTTCCTTGTAAATCATCCAACTCCTGCCTCCCTTCAACAGAAGCCCTAATGCTCAACAGAAAGTGCTTACAGCCATAAAATAGTTACTATTCAGTTACAGGTCGAACGAGATTACTCAAACAAAAATAGATCAATGGCCTGTTTGATTTTGTGTTGATATGATGTTTTAAATACATACCAGATAGAGGCAGGTATTGGCCATAAGGTCTCCTCAATGTCAATAGGAATGTGGCTGATTCCTGGCCCTGACTCCCCTTTCCGGCCTTTCCTCCAAAAACTTTGATCCCCTCAGAGCCTGAAGATCTATCCTGGCCTAAAATACATTCAGCGATGCAGCCCCCATGGCAGAGAATTTCAAAGACACACATTTCTCCGAGAGAAGAAATTGCTCTCACCTCTTTCTTAGGTGTGGCCTCATTCTTCTGAGAAGATGCCCTTTACTCAGTTTAAGATAACTTTACTAAAAGCCCGACCTTTCCAGTGTTCGTGGCCATTCAGTCACATCATGGTGGTTCCCACCTCGGTCTCAACACGATCTTCCCATTCTCCACCCTACCCCCAACTCCCTTGTGGTTGAGTCTCCACCATGAATTTATTCAACGATTCCATCTTCAAGCGGGGTTGACAGCCTCCAACAGCATATGATCACCTATCTGACATCTACAAAATATGTTTGTAATTTTATATGGCCTATAAGGTAATGGGAGGCATATAGCGGACAGCCGGCTTCTTTTTCCCCGGAGCGACAGTCGCAAACACCAGACGACAGCTTAGTATAGAGGGGGGAACAGTTAGTATAGAGGGAGGCAGTTAGTATAGAGGTAAAGAAAGTTTAGGGGAGTGGTCGGAAGGTATGTTTCTTACAGCGAGTGCAGTGGGTGCCTAGAATGCCTTGCTGGGAGTGGGGGTGAAGGCTGATACAACAGGGACATTTTGAAAAAATGATTAGACAGGTACATGGAAGCAAAAGAAAATTAGGGATTGCTTAAGGTGGGATGTGGGTGGAAAGAAAATGTTTGAAAACCACTGTTTTAATCGTCCCTCATTGACTCGTTATGTGCATGATTTCGCAACTCCAAAGGAAATGGGTCAATGACAATTTTTCTCAAGCAAAATATTTCAGTAACAATTGGGTCTAGAGCAGTGATTCTCAACCTTCCCTTCCCACTCACGTCCCACCTTAAGTAATCTGATCAGGGAACACTTTTAGCATAGGGGTTGCTTAAAGTGGAATGTAAGTTTAGAGGGGGAGTTTGCAAACCACTGCTCTACATGAACTGCACCTCCCTCAACAATAAACTTGCCTCCCTGTACATTCACCATGTCTCCATCTATCGTGCCCCCCTCTATATTAACTGTGCCCCCTATATATAACTGTGTCCGCTCTACACTAACCGTGCCCTCTCTACACTAACCGTGCCCCCTCTACACTAACCGTGCCCCCTCTATACTAACCGTGCCCCCCTCAAGACTAACCGTGCCTCCCTCTACACTAACTGTGCCCCTTATATATAACTGTGTCCCCTCTACACTAACCGTGCCCTCACTACACTAACCGTGCCCCCACTACACTAACCATGCCACCCTCAAGACTAACCGTGCCTCCCTCTACACTAACTGTGCCTCCTCTATACTAACTGTGCCCCCTATATATAACTGTGTCCGCTCTACACTAACCGTGCCCTCTCTACACTAACCGTGCCCCCTCTACACTAACCGTGCCCCCTCTATACTAACCGTGCCCCCCTCAAGACTAACCGTGCCTCCAACTACACTAACTGTGCCCCCTCTGTTCTAACTGTGCCCCCTACATATAACTGTGTCCCCTCTACACTAACCGTGCCCTCTCTACACTAACCGTGCCCCCTCTACACTAACCGTGCCCCCCTCAAGACTAACCGTGCCTCCCTCTGCACTAACTGTGTCCCCTCTACACTAACCATGCCCTCCTGAAGACTAACCGTGCCTCCTTCTACACTAACTGTGCCCCCTGTACACTAACCGTGCCCCTTCTACATTAACTGTGTCCCCTCTACATTAACCGTGTCCCCTCTACACTAACTGTGCCCCTTCTACACTAACTGTGCACCCTCTACACTAACTGTGTCCCCTCTACACTAACTGTGTCCCCCTACACTAACTGTGTCCCCCTACACTAGCAGTGCCCCCTCTACCCTAACTGTGCACCCTCTACTCTAACTATAACCCCTTGACACTAACTGTGCCCCCTCTATACTAACTGTGCCCCCTATATATAACTATGTCCCCTCTACACTAACCGTGCCCCCCTCAAGACTAACCGTGCCTCCCTCTACACTAACTGTGTCCCCTCTACACTAACTGTGTCCCCTCTACACTAACTGTGCCCCCTCTATACTAACTGTGCCCCCTATATATAACTGTGTCCGCTCTACACTAACCGTGCCCTCTCTACACTAACCGTGCCCCCTCTACACTAATCGTGCCCCCTCTATACTAACTGTGCCCCCTCTATACAAACTGTGCCCCCTATATATAACTGTGTCCCCTCTACACTAACCGTGCCCTCTCTACACTAACCGTGCCCCCTCTACACTAACTGTGCCCCCTCTACACTAACTGTGTCACCTCTACACTAACCATGCCTCCCTCTACACTAACTGTGCCCCCTCTATACTAACTGTACCCCCTATATATAACTATGTCCGCTCTACACTAACCGTGGCCCCTCTACACTAACCGTGCCCCCCTCAAGACTAACCATGCCTCCTTCTACACTAACTGTGCCCCCTGTACACTAACCGTGCCCCTTCTACATTAACTGTGTCCCCTCTACACTAACCGTGCCCTCTCTACACTAACTGTGCCCCCTCTACACTAACTGTGCCCCCCTCAAGACTAACCGTGTCTCCCTCTACACTAACTGTGCCCCCTCTATACTAACTGTGCCCCCCTATATATAACTGTGTCCGCTCTACAATAACTGTGCCCCCCTCAACACTAACCGTGTCCCCTCTACACTGTTTCTGCTCTACACTAACTGTGCCCCCTCTACACTAACCGTGCCCTCCTCAAGACTAATCGTGCCTCCCTCTAGACTAACTGTGTCCACTCTACACTAACTGTGCCCCCCTCTATACTAACTATGCCCCCTATATATAACTGTGTCCACTCTACAATAACCATGCCCTCCTCAACACCAACCGTGTTCCCTCTACACTGTGTCCGCTCTACACTAACCGTGCCCCCTACACTGTGTCCCCTCTACACTAACTGTGTCCCCTCTACACTAACTGTGACCCCTCTACTCTGTGTCCGCTCTACACTAACCGTGCCCCCTCTACACTAACCATGCCCCCCAACACAAACCATGACCCCTCTACACTAACTCTGACCACTCTACACTAACCGTGCTCCCTTTACAGTAACCATGTCCACCCACTCTAACTGTGCCTCCCTTGACACTACCCATGCCTCCACCTAAGCTAACCATGCTATCCTTTATGCTAAACATGCCTCCTTCCTCAATAACCACGCCTACCTCTACCCAAACCATGCTTCCCTCTACACTAGGAGTCCACAAACATTTTAGACTGTTAGACAACATTGACCCTCAGGCCTGGAATCTTGCGTCTGGACTGGGGTGAGGGTGGGTGGTGCAGTGGTGGTGGGGATGGGTTGGACTGTTGAGGACTGGATGGGGGGGGATGGGTATGGACAGATAGCCTGGACTGGGGGGGGGGGGGGGTCGCTTGGTCAGGTAGCCAGATGTTCAGTTCTAGGCTTTTGAGCCCTCTGTCCTCTGTCCGGCACCACCTTTAGCCAGACATTAATTTGTCCTCCATTTGTGGGAGGAGGCCCGACACCCAAAATGGAGGACAAATTAAGGTGCGGACAAGGGCACTTACCTGTTAAAGTCAGCGACCCGGGGTCTGCAGGCCATGCACAATGAGGGGGAAATGTGACAGCGGTGCACGAAGCTTCAGGCCAGGTCGGCCTACCCCTGCCCTGTGCTGGTTGGGGAGGGATGGAGGGGTTTAGCGGCGGCTGTACTGGACTGGGTTGGGGAAGTGGTTGTGGCAATGGCTATCCTGGACAAGAGTGGGGGAGGCTCTATTTTGTATAGACTCTCCCCCGAAACTCCCCTTCCTTTTATCAACCCCCTTGCATTTATCAACCCCTTGGATGGTCCAATCGACCCCTGGGGGTAGATAATCGACCACTTTAGAGATTCCTACTCTAAATTAACCAAGCTACAATCTAGACTAACTGTGACTCTCTCTACATTAACATGCCTCTGCTTACACAAATTTTACCTCCCTAAGGTGAAGGACTGAACAGGGATAAGAGACATACTTCCTGCACACAGAAGGTGGTGGATATATACAATGAGCTGCCACGGGAAGTAGTAGAGCTGGAGACATTTGTAACATTTAAAAGACATTTAGACGAGCTATTCTCAATCTTTTTTTTCTTGGCTATGCCCCCACTAGGACTCTGCTCAAAGATAATGGGCCCCCTTCCTGTGAAGCAGTCAAGTTTTGATTTCTTCTGTGTTTTCCCCAGGGGTCTGGTTTCCTCCCACCGCTTGAAATGTACCAGGAATATGGGTTAATTGGGTGTAAATTGGGGATCCTGGACTCATGGGCCAAAAAGGCCTGTTACCGGGCTATGTGACTAAATTTTAAAAATTCTCTCCTACCTATTACATTATAAAAAATTAAAAAGTTATTTTAATTCAGATATACTGCATGGTAATGGGCCATTTTGGCCCACCCAATTTACCTACAACCCTGGTACATTATGAACGATGGGAGGAACCGGATCCTCCGGGGAAAACCCATGCAGATGCGGGGAGAATGTAGAAAGTCCTTACAGAGATCGCGGGATTTGAATCCCGGTTCTGATGGCTGGCGCTGTAAAGGCGTTGCTCTAACCACTACGCCGACCATGCTGTAACTATGTTACTCGAGATGAAAAATAGTCAATGCTTTTACAGAAATGTGCTGTGGCCCTCAGGAGGCCGTAGGGCCCCTGTTGAGAATGGGTGATTTATAGACAGGTAGCATGGGTAAGTTGGGCCAAAGGGCCTGCTTCTATGTTTTAGGACTCATCCAAAGAGACAACTCACTTTCTCAACTAAAGTTGAGCAGTATGCCAGAGTCACAAAGCACAGAGGAGCACACACTGTCAACCACCGAGCACCCATCTCCTCCATTGCTCTCTCAAGCGCATCAGAGACAAAAAGGCGAGAGCCACGCAAATAATTTAGTCCGATGAAGATTACCGAGGTGGCATGGTTGGCACAGTGGTCAGTGCAATGACTTTACAGAGCCAGGAACAGGGACCGGGATTCCAATCCCGTGCTGTCTGTAAAGAGTTTGCCCGTTTTCCCTGTGTCTGTGTGGGTTTTTCCCGGCAGCTCTGGTTTCCTTCCGCCGTTCAAAACGTAACGGGGGTGGGGAGAGTGAGGATGTGATAGTACAGACCCATCACCAATGTATATAGTTACAGTATCTAGAGTATGCAATGACTGTGCTTCCAGCGATTGGCTGAGAGCTTAGCCACGCCTACTGTCTGGGCCTTAAAGGGTTGCGTCCCTAGCCAGGTCGGATCAGTCCGGACTGGTCGGCCACCTGTGAAGACCTCCTGTCTTTTGCTAATAAAAGCCTTGGTTTGGATCAACAAGTCTTTGGTTCCAACCAACCAATTTTCCCCTGCAACCGCTGCAACCTTGTCTGCCTGTCCTGCATCGGACTTGTCAGCCACAAACGAGCCTGCAGCTGACGTGGACATTTACCCCCTCCATAAATCTTTGTCCGCGAAGCCAAGCCAAAGAAGAAGACAGAGGGTTAACTGGGTGTAGATTGGGCGGCGCAAGCTCGTGGGTCGAAAAGGCCTGTCACTGTGCCGTACGCCTAAATTTAATTATTATTATTTTTTAATTTATATTAAATAATCCTGAATGGAATCGTTACAAGAAGAGAATGAAGGAGCTTCTCTTTCACCTTTCGCATGTGCTGGAGGTTAAGAAAATCAACGCTGGGGGTGACTGAATAAAGCAAAGGGCTTTTTTCCCCCAAGACTGATGACTCTCGTTAGAAATGTGGCGTTCCTTCCCAGTTTTCCAAATGTCGGTTCTATGTGTGTGATTGCTCTGTATGCAGTAATCACATTTTGTCAGTTGCGTCTATTTTCCGCTCTCTGCCTCTCTAACCCCTTAACATTTATTAAATATCATTTCTATTTCAGAGGGAGCTGTGAATATATTTGTCTTCCGGGCAAAGCTACAGCAACACTGAGCTGGAGGCATGCCACGCAGGGAGAGAAGAGGATGATGTTGTAACGTTTGACAGTTGTCATTGTGGTGCGATAGCATTCCAAGAGAAGAAGGAAAGCTAATGAAGCATGTGTAGGTCACTGAAGTAAACCGTGCAAAGAGCCTTTGATGGATGGATTATGGAGCTCTGCACCTTATTGTCTCTCATGTTTTTTCAACTGCTGATGTGTCTATTTCAGGTTAGTCCTGAGTTCACATCCTGAAATCCAAAACTCTTAGTTAAGTCATGGAGTGGGAGAAGCACAGAGACAGGCCCTCCAGTCCACTGAATCCGCACTAACCTTCAACCACCCATTCGCACTAATCCCATTCCATTCCTGCAGCTATTCTTAAACCTTGGGGCTGTTTCGTTATAGAGTTACATAATACGCGTTAATGTAAAACAAGCATAATTTGGATGCCGCAAAGTGGAGGAAAAAAAATCATAAATATAAAAGGAAGAGAAAAGAAAATGAACGCAAGAAATAAGGGCAGGAGTAGGCCATCCAGCCCATCAAGCCCGTGGCTGATTTGACCAAGGACTCAGCTTCACCTACTTGCCTGTTCCACATAATTTCACCTACTCCTCAAATGTCTCTGCCGCAACTACATTCAGCGAGACCGACTCGACTGCTTCCTGGGCCAAGCAATTCCACAGATTCACTTCCCTCTTGGAGAAGCAACTCCTTCTTATCTCTGTGTTAAATTAGCCTCCCAGATCCCTTAATTCTAGTCTCCCCTGCCAGTAGAAACAACCTCCTTACTCCTATCTGATCTGTTCCTTTTTATCTTTAGATGTTCCTATGGATTGTCCCCCCACATCGTTCCAAATTCCAATGTGTATCATTCGAGTCTACTCAATCTCTCTAAATAAACTAATCCCCCCCCACCCACCCCTCCCCATTGCTGTAGGAATCCCACGCAGGCCATGGGGAGAAGGTACAAACTCCTTACAGACAATGGTGGATTAGGGCCGCTGCCACTGTTAAAGCGTGACATTAAATGTGCCAGCCTCCTAGAGGTGCTGGACTTCAGCCTTTCGAGGTAGCAGTCAGAAGAGGTTGCGACCAGAGTGATGGGGGCCCTTTATGATGTGGGCTGCCTTCTTGAGATAGTCCCAAATGGTCTGTTACCATAATTTAATAGGGCAAGCCATAAATGGTCCGTCTCATGTCGTACAACTCTATGATGCTATGGCTTCAGGTCAGATACATTTATTTTTATTCAATAATTATGATGAACACAATTAATTCATGAATATGTGCACCACGTCTCCTCCAGGAAGGACTGCTTAACATGAAGCTTGTGTCAACCCGGAGGGGTAGCAGATGAGGTGGTGATACACCTTTCCCACCCGTCTTCCCTTTGCAACAAGCTCCTGCATTTGTGTCCGTTGCCCTGCACAAGGATATCATTCTTTTCCTTACCTTTCACGGGATGTCAAGGACAAAAGTGAATTTCACAACAGCTCTTGCCAAGAGGAAAACGTCGATTTGCCATCATGTGTAATGGGGAGGGGGAGGTAACTGATACCCACATGAGGAGACACTAGGTGGCAAAGGTACTCATCTCACTAATTATGCAGGTTTAGTCAAAAGGCACAGTTCTTCTCATCTGATTGTACACGCACAACCCGACAAAACACCAATCTCCTGTCCTTAGTGCAAAAAAAAGCAGACATATTTAAATTTAAAAGATAATTAGACATACAGCACAGTAACAGGCTCTTCTGAACTTACAACCCCCGGTACGATTTGAACAGTGAGAGGAAACCGGACCCCCCCCCAGGGAAAACCCATGCAGACACGGAGAGAACGTGCAATCTCCTTAGAGTCAGAGCGGGATTGGAATCCTGGTCCTGGTCATTGCAGCTGTAACAGCGCTTCACCAACTGCTACACTAATAGTACCATGGTATATAACCAGACATCTCACACACACACACACACACACACACACACACACACACACACACACACACACACACACACACACACACACACACACACACACACACACACACACTCACACACACACTCACAAACACACACACAGTTAGAAGTGCCAGTTGATGAAGTAGACAAAGACGATGTGGTCAAACAATAATCATGGCTTTTATTCACAGAAACTCATGGTAATAATGAAAGACAATAGATGCATATACAGTTATATCCAAGGGGAGTGTCCTTAACTCTAGAGATATATCATAGCCAATGTTAGTACAGCAAGGGTCGCCACAGGGGAGACAGGCAGCTTGGCAGACATTCACCACAGTCTCCCCCCAGCAGAAGAAGGGTTAAAATCAAAAGGACAGCTGCTAGGAAAGACTGAAGCAAGCGGTACATGGATACCATGTTTGGCCTTGAGATACTCTAACTGGCAAAATACACCATTATCTAGCAAGCAATCGAAATATAATGAGATGTTTCATGAATATGTCGGCCTATCAGGTGGTTTACGAATTCTGGTGCTTCGTCTCAAAACAGGTGGCTCCTTTGCAACCTTGGGAACTGGTACAGTTCCTGGGTCTGTAGGGTGGGGACGACTGGCTTCTGGACCCGCTCCAGAATCACCAGCGTGAGGCAGTGGAGCCTCAGCATGGCCATCTGAAAGCTGACTAGGGGTCACAGGCTGGGGGGGTGAGTCCAATCTCTCAGGCTCACTCTGAGTAGGGGTGTGGGGAAGGGGAGAACCAGGCGAGGCCAGATCTCTTAGGGGTATAGTGTCAGTACTCCCGTCTGGGAATCTAACATGAGCGTAGTTGGGGTTAGTATGCAGTAGCTGAACTGGTTGGACTAGGGGGTCTGTTTTACGTGCCCGAGCGTGGCTCTTCAGCAGCACGGTTCCAGGCTCAGATAAACAGGCTGGCCAGTCCATCACAGATCCTGATTTCCTAGGAAAGGCAAACATACGTTCATGAGGTGTTTGATTTGTTGCAGTTCACAATAAAGACCGAATAGAATGTAGTGCCTCAGGTAGCTCCTCCTGCCACCGGTTAACAGGGTAACCATGTGTTTTTAAAGCAAGATTAACAGTCTTCCAGACTGTAGCATTAGCCCTTTCAACCTCCTCATTGCCCTGCGGGTTGTAGCTCGTGGTACGGCTGGTGGCGATCCCCTTCCGTAGCAGGGCTTGCCGCAGTTCAGCGGTCATGAATGCTGAGCCCCTATCGGTATGAATGTAATTGGGAAAACCAAAAATGCTGAAAATTCTGTCAAGTGACTTAATGACAGACACTGACGAGATTGATCAGTGGAGGGCTGCGCTGCGGAGATTATCCCTCTCGGAGATGGGTCGAATTATGCGGCTCGAAGACCGCCTCCACACATTCAGAAAGGTAGGTCATTATGTGTTTTGGTGGAGTTTCTGCGCCTTTTGGGCTATCTGAAATGCCCTAGAGTTACCTCACTGAGACCAGAGAACCCCATTCAAAGATGCAAGGCAAGGGGTACAGTTTATAAATCATTCTCTTACATAATTATCAAACAGATTCCCACTGACTGTTCGTTAAAGGTAAAGATCAGCATTATCCATTTGTTAATATCAAAAGGCAGGAAAAAGGGGTTTAAGTCAGTCGGAGGTAACAAATACATGTGGGAATTTATAAGTTGATGGTTGTCTGGAGATGTTCACATTAAATATGTCAAGTGACTTAATGACATATTGTTGCAGCAACTGGAATTAATGAATTATACAATGGTGACTGAAACTACCCGCCCAGGGAGGGGTCTGTACCAGTTTATCTGTCGGTGTCGGTTGCTGGCAGCCTCCTTTGACAGTAGAGACTGGGTCTATCATGTATTAGTAACAGCACAGCAGAATTTCAGGCGGGAAGTTTTCATGACAGCTCGTTACGCAGATATGAGTCCATTTAGCTGTTGCCGGTTGCAATGAGCAGCACAGTGAAGGGCAGCCTTCATGACCATGAATTCTAATTAGCTGCCTCAATTGGTTCTGGAAAGGGAAGGACAAGGTGTCAATGGCTTGGTTTGGAAGAATCTCTGAGTATGTTGAATGTAGCTTCTTCTTGCTTTTGGGGACTTTGAATTACAGGTTGGAATTTGCCATTTGTGATATGCTCCTATTATTTGTACTGTCTGGACACCCCTAAAACCTCCACGCTCCTTTAACAGGCCATTTAAAGCCCTAACGGAGCTGTCAGTTTAGTAGCGGCAGTTGACCCCTTTGGAGCAGCGCTGTGTCTCCCAGATCCACACCAGAGGCAGCGCTGCCCTTGTAGTCACTCCAGCAGCACCCTGCCATTTTCTCAGCTCAGTGGTTCTCAACCCTTTTCTTTCCACTCACATCCAACTTTAAGTAATCCCTATGCCATCAGTGCTCTGTGATTAGTAAGGGATTGCTTAAGGTGGAATGTGGGTGGAAAGAAAAAGGTTGAGAACCACTGTTTTAATCATCCCTCGTTGACTCGTTATGTGCACGGTTTCCTAACTCCAAAGGAAATGGGTCAATGACAATTTTTCTCCAACAAAATATTTCAGTTACAATTGGGTCTAGAGCAATGATTCTCAACCTTCACTTCCCACTCACATCCCACCTTAAGCAATCCCTTACAGAGCACCGACGGCATAGGGATTACTTAAAATAGGATGCGAGTGGAAAGAAAAAGGTTGAGAACCACTGGGATAGGGCAAGCACTGCAATTGATAGTGATGCCGAGGACAATGGACCAAGTCAACTTGGTCAAAAGATAAGAGAATTCAGCTCTGGGACTGAAGACATCTGCAATTTTTTTTTTCCTTTTTTATTTGTAACAAATGATATTTTACCACAGATGTGCAGTGGTTATAAATGATCAAGACCTTGTGTGGAAGAAATAATTAGTTTGACAACCTTGCATGAAGCTAATTAGGATGATTGTATTGCCCGGTAATTCTCTCCCATTTACTTTCAAGAGCAGGACATATCAACCTCAAATAAAACAATTAAATTTAAATGGACCAGGCTAATAAGCAACTTGGCGGTAGTTTTATTTTTGAGGGGTTGCATAAAATTTAAACAACTGCCTGTTAATTTAGAAGGCGCTGAACATTTATGTGACCCTCAAGCAACTAATCTGGGTCCGACTGACTCATCCACAGTCCAATGAATTGAATTAAATTGTGACGTGATTTCCATGAACGAGGTTGGCTTTTAAATACTAACGCACTGTGACTGAATTAGAGTCCAGATGCAAATCTGAATGAGTTTTCTGCCTCGATCCACCATCTAATTGGATCCCTTCGTGGCGGTGCCTTAGTGCTCAACGGTATCCATGCTGTCGCTGAAATGGGCTGGGATGGAATCTGAGGGGACCTGATGGGAATGTGAAAGGGCTTGGGAGCTGCGGGCTTTTCCCTTTGGAATGATGGGGGGTGAGAGGTGATTCGATAGCATTAACATTATGAGAGATGGACATCCAACACCTTTGTTTTGTTCTCCAGGGGCAACAATAGCAAATACCAGAAGCAAGGGGAGGAAAGTTTAGGTGAGACATTGCAGGTAAGTATTTTCTTCTAACAGAGAGTGATGGGTGCCTGGAATGCATTGCCGGATTTGAAGGTGGAAGCTGGCACAACAGGAATGTTCAAAAGACCCATGGAACGGAGTGGTGAACCTCTGGAATTTGCTGCCATGGACAGCTGTGGAGGCCAGGGTACATTTAAGGCAGACATTGATAGCTTTCTGAAGAGTCCAGGTATCAAACGTTATGGGGAGCGGGGCTCATGGTAGAGCAGACTTGACAGGCTGAATGGCCTACTTCTACCCGTATATCTTATGGTCTTATGGATGTAAAGAAAATAGTGGATTATGGGTATGAGGGAGGGAAAGGTTACATTGTTGTGGAGTAGTTTAGATAGGTTGGCACAACATCATGGAGAGAAGGACCTGAACTGTGATGTAATGTAAAAAAAACCATGCTAGAGAAACTCAGAAGGTCATAACCAAAGTTTTGGGCTTGAACATAGGCAAAAGGTAGGCGGGCATCTGAGCAAAATGATCGGAGAGAGGGCCAGGGTGAGGAGCACAGTCTCAAGGTAGGAGGTAACAGGTGGATAAGGGAGGGAGGACACACCAGCAGACGAGGGAAGGGACGAAGGCTCTTTGAATGGAGGGGCAGAGGATGGAGAGCTGGAGGAAAGAAGAAAAAGGGAATGGGAAGGGAGGGGATGCGGAGTAAGCAGGCAGAAACCAATGGTATGAACGTCGAGTTCTCCAGTTTCTGCTGGCCTACTCTCCGTTCTCCTTCCCTTCCCCATCTCTCTGTCTTCTTTCCTCCAGCTCTCTGCCCCCCTTCCCCTTCCGTTCACCCTCCCTTTGTTTGCTGGTGTTCCCTCCTCAAGCCCGAAATGTCAGTTATATTTCTTTATCTTTGCTATATAAAGCACTCCGTATGACTTGTTGAGTTTCTCCAGCATTGTGTTTTTACTTCAATCACCGTGTCTGCAGACATTCGTGTTTTAATCCTGTGCCGTAATGTTCTATTGTGACAGAATATAGATTTTTTTGGGAGATAAATTGGGAAAGGTTTGTTAGAGTAGGTCACATTCAAACACTTTAAAACAGATCTTATTTAAAATATTAGAGCTCTGCTAATACTTGACATGTCGGGGCCTCAGAGCCTTTGCAGAAGCTTTGGAGAGTACCCAAGAGACTTCACTAATGGATTGTGGTTTACAAAAAGGAAACAGATGAAAGAGCTTGTCAGAGCTGCAGATTGTCTGGAGGAGAACTTGCTATTCTAAGAGGGTCATGATGTGGTTTTACAAGCAGAGAGAGTCAAACAGGCTTTTTCTCTGTGTGTGTGTGTGTGTGTGTGTGTGTGTGTGTGTGTGTGTGTGTGTGTGTGTGTGTGTGTGTGTGTGTGTGTGTGTGTGTGTGTGTGTGTGTGTGTGTGAGAGAGAGAGAGAGAGAGTGAGAGTGAGAGAGAGAGAGAGAGAGAGAGAGAGAGAGAGGGGAGAACAAGATCAATTCTACAGTTTGACAGTCAGCAGCAGCAGCTGGGATTGGAACAGGACAAGCTGGCAAGCTTGTGGAAAACCCCATTTGGAAGACAGGTTGTGAGAGCTTAGTTCAGCCTGGTCAAAGCCTTTGTGGTTCATGCAACAGGAGAGGACTGACTGCCTAATGTTTCACTTGAAATAAGAGAAACAAAAAGGAACTCTGTGGTGACCTGAAAGAAAGAGGTTATCATCTGGAGAACCATTAAGGGGGCAAGTTTCGTCAGCAAGACATTGAAGTGGCTGTTGGAAGTAAATCAGTTGGGGCTGTCTTGGAACAATGAATTTCTCTCTGAAAACTGACAAGAACCTTCCTGAACGGTAATCATTTAGCTTTCAAGCATCAAAGCCTGGTGAACTTTCTAAATGTTAAATTCTGTGCACAGTCTAAGAATTGTCTGCAACCAGTGAACTTGAAGGAATGAGAACTGAGATTGGACTGTGAACCAAAGAACTTTTCTGAACTTACACACACGTTACATGCACGTGCGCTTAGAATTAGAAGGGAGTTAAGTTAGGTTAGTTAAGTCAATAGTGATAAGTTAAAGTGTGATCCAGTTTTCATGTTTAAAGATAATTAAAAGCAACTTTTGTTTAAGTAGCTATTTGACTTGGTGAATATCCATTGCTGTTGGGTTTGGGGGTCCTCTGGGCTTGTATCACTAGTGTGTGGATTCCCTTTGGGAGTTCTGCTTTCTTCCCACATGGCCCTCTATAAGTTGTCCCTGCTTTTGGTATGTGCTAGTCCGAGAAACATTGAAGGAAATGAGGGGAGAATGAAATGGGATTTCTTTCTTTGCATGGTTGATGCGAACATCCTGGTCCAAAAGTCCTCTGTTCCATGTGCCTATTTCCGTGCCCCTTCAGACCAAATGCTGTTTGAAGAAATGTGTGATTTGCCTCAAAAGCTACCTGAAAAATTAAACATTTATATTCAGATTGATTATCAGAGAACATACATGACATCACAAAAAACTTTGATATCTGGCGAGGCAAAATTACTACTAATTGGCAGGGAAAAATATAAACTGTACACAGCATTTGCATGTAAACAAATAAAGAATTGTAAACAGATAATGAATGTGAACAATCTGAATGTGCAATACGGAGAGAAATTTTGAAAATCAATGAAGTGCACAAAGAATCGTTAAATGAGTCCTTGATTGAGTTTGTCGTTGAGGGGTTTGAGGCTGTCCCTGAACCTGGTGGCCCGAGTCTTGTGGCGTCTACACCTCTTTCTTGACGGCAGCAGCGAGGACAGAGCATGTGCTGGGTGGTGTGGATCCTCGATGTTTCCCGCTGCCCTCCGACGGCAGCGCTCCCCGTGGATGTTCTCGAGGGTGGGGAGGGGCTTGCCTGTGATGTCTTGGGTTGAGTCCATTACCTTTTACAGGGCTTTACGCTCGGGGGCATTGGTGCCCACCCGTACCAGTCCTTAAGTTAACCTGTTTTCACCTCTTTGGAGTAACCATTACATTTAATGAATCTCTGGCTAAAAAGAATTAATGAAATTTGTACAGCAGCGACCATGAATCTAAACTCATACACTTCTAATCAATTAAATGAGCTACAACATAAATCCTGGATTAAAGAACAATTACATGATATCCTGGATTTAATTCCCTCTCCATGTTGTGTATAAGACATTTTTAAAACAATGTATAAGTTCGTGTTTACAGACTTTAACCCATTTACTGTCACTTAAATAGGCTGAGATGGGCATTTGAAAAAAATGTTGATGGAGCATTAAAACAGCACAAAGAGGGGATTATATTTATTGATGAATGAAGGGATGGGCTGTATTTGTTGGATCTTTCACCTGAGGCATTGGTATCAGACCCAGAATTTATTGGTCATGGACATGTCACAGAAATGCGTTGTTTTGCGACAGCATATCACAGACACAAATATTGTGAAAAATCACGTTTTTAAAAAAATAAATAAATCAGTCCAAAAAGAAGAGAAAGTGAGGTCATGCCGGCGGCGGCGGGGAAGAAGTCGTGCTTGAGCCGTTGAGTGCTCGCCTTCAGGCTCCTGTACCTCATTCATGATGGCAGCAGTGTGAAGAGGGTGGTAGTGAGGGGTCTTTGATGATAGAGGCTGCTTTCTTAAGACACCGCCTCTTGTAGGTGTCCTCGGTGGAGTGAAGACTGGTGCCTGTGATGGCGCTGGCCGAGTTTACAGCATTCCAAAGCCTGTTCCTGTCCTCTGCGATGGTACCTCCGTAGCAGACAGTGATGCAACCAGTCAACTTGTTCTGTGCGTTATGCCTGTCTTTGGAGACAGACCAAATCTCAGACTCTCGAAGCACAGCAGCTTTCGTGCCTAGTATAGTATTGCGGCATTTATTTCTCACCCCGATTGTCCTGGAGAGGATGGTGGGAGCTGCCTTCTTAAACTCCCACAGTCCTTCTGTTAAGTGAATGAGAGTTTATAAAACATAGAATATTACAGCACAGTACAGGCCCTTCAGCCCACAATGTTATGCTGAACTATGTAAAACAATCTAACCCTTCCCTCCCGCACACCCATAACCCTCTATTTTACTTAGATGCATGTATCTAAGAGTCTATTGGGTCATCCTCCACCACCACTGCTGGCAATGCATTTCAGGCACCCACCACTCTTTTTATAGCATAGAACATTGCACCACAGCTCGGGCCCTATGACCCATGATCAGAATCAGAATCAGGATTTTTTTGTCATGAACAAGTCATCAAATATTGGTGTTTGCATCATAGGGCAAACATACATATTATAACCATCTTATGACATTACTACAAAAATGAAATTGATAATAACAATAACAGTGAATGAAAAGTAAGGCCGTGGTTTTGGTTCACTGATCATTCAGGAATCTGATGGCAACGGGGAAGAAGTTTGTCCTTGTGCCGCTGAGTGCTCGTCTTTTCCCCGGTGGTAGCAGAGTGAAGAGGGTATGGCCTGGGTGGAGGGGTTTCCTCAAAGATATAGAGGCTGCTTTTTTTTTTAAGAGACCCCCTCTGGTGCCTGTGATGTTGTAGGCCGAGTTAACAACCCTCTCTTGTCCTGAGATTTGGCGTCTCCGTACCAGGCAGTGATGCAACCAGCCTGAATCCTCTCCATGAGACATCTACAGAAGTTTACGATAGTCTTTGGTGACATACCGAACCTCCTCAGATATCTCACAAGGTAAAGCCACTGGCAAGCCTTCTTTGTGGAAACTCCAGGACAGATGTTTGGAGATGTTGACACCCAGGAATTTGAAGTTCTTGATCCTCTCCTCTACTGAGCTATTGATGAGAACTGGGTCGTGTTCCCCTGACTTCCTCCTGAAGTCCACATTCATTTCCTAGTTTTTGCTGACGTTAAGTGCAAGGCTATGCCAACCCATATATACCTATCAAAAAAGAAATAACCCTCCCTATCTCATAATCCTCTATTTTTTGTTTTATCCATGTGCCTGTCTAAGAGTCTCTTAAATGTTCCTATTGTTTCAGCCTCCACCACCATCCCCAGCAAAGTATTCCAGGCTACCCACAAACTCTCTGTGTAAATAAAACTTACCCGTTGTCTACCCTAATCTTTCCTCCCTTCACTTTGTACGGATGCCCTCTGGTGTTTGCTACGCCCATTCTGGAAAACAGGTGTCGACTGCCGACCTTATCTATGCCTCTCATAATCTTGTAGACCTCTATTAAGCCAACTCTTGTCCTTCTTCACTCCAAAGAGAAAAGCCCCATCTCTCCTAACCTTACCTCATAAGACAGATTTTTACAATCCAGGCAACATCCTGGTAAATCTCCTCTGCACCCTCTCTATCGCTACCACATCCTTCCTATAATGAGGTGACCAGAAATGAACACAAAACTCTAAGTGTGGTCTTACCAGAGTTTTATAGAGCTGCAAAATTACCTCATGACTCCTGAACTCAATCCACTGACTAACAAATCCCAGCATACCATAGAGCTTCCTAATGGTCCTCTCAACCTGCTCGGCAACATTGGTAGATCTGTGGATTTGGACCACAAGGTCCCTATGTTTTTCCACACTGTTAAGTATCCTAGCATTAACCATGTTCTCTGCCTTCCGGTTTGACCTTCTAATATAAACTTTTCTCTCCCCACGTTAATACAGATGACCTCTGACACGTCCTATGGCTTTTCCAGGAAAAAAAAGTGTAGACTCTTATCCAAACCCCTCAAAATCTTGCGAACAATTATTTATTTTCATGTAAATAACCACAATGTGCAGATGCAATGGAAATATTACATTCTAACACAAAGTATAAGACATGGTCAAAAGGAGAGATGCAAGAGCCTCATAACTGTTAAAAGGAAAATGCAGGTCCACTGTACCTTCTGTCTGAAGGGAGCAGTGACAAGAGACTTTTCCCAGGGTGACGGGGCTCTTCCTTGATGTCGGCAGCTTTTTTAGATGACTGAGTTGGGAGGTCGGTGCATTCAGACTTGACCAGGTTGGGCGCTTTCTGAAGCCTTCCTGGACATCAACCAACAACCAGTCAGTGCGCTTTCCGAGCACACCTGTAGAAGTTCAATGGAGAATTCGACAGCATGCTAAATCTCCTCAAACATCTTCTAGAGTAGAGGTATTGACAGTGGCCTATTGCACTGACCCCCAGGATATGAAGGCATTCCCCAGTTCTAAAGGATAAGGAATTTTAGCAATGGTGAAGGAACAAGTCAAAATGGCATTAAGAAAGAAAATCTGTAGACTCTGGTGTTGTATGCAACATGCAAATGTGCTGGAGAAACTCAGGAGGTCATGCAGCTGTGGGGTGCTGAGGTAGCAGCGAACAAGCACGAAACTCAAAAGACTGTACAACAGGCTTTATTCCAGTAAAAGTCTGAACACCAGTTCAAGCCTTGGTGGCTCCCCGTATGACTGGCTCAGGTCTGTATTCAGATCGGCTGATTAACAGTTGGCCAGGTGGAGTCAGCCCCTTAGGAGGTCTTCCTGCAGGTACAGAGATTGCCCCCTGCAGTAGGCTGGTAATCGTATCACCACAGCAGCAAAGGAAGTAAATTGTAACCAACGTTTTAGGCCTCTGCCTTCAGTCAGGACTAAGGAAAAACTGGTAGATGCTGGAATTAAAAAGATGGGGCAGAGAGGGGAGGAGGAGTGGAAATGATCGAGGAGGGGAGGAATATCTGAATTACAAGGTGGGGGGAAGGGGAGAGGAGAGAGTAAGGGTAGAGGAGGAATATGAATAAAAAGGTGGGGGGAGAGGGAAAGGGAAGGGAAAAAGTCACAGGTGGACGCAAGTGGGAAGGGAGGAGGGATGACGGGGGAGAAGGCCAAAGGTAGCTCTCTGACAGGAGAAGAAGGCAAAGGGGGTGGGGAGCTGGAGCAAAGGGGTCAAAGGTGTAGGGAAAGGGAGAGACATAGTGGGGAGGGGGGTCTAAACAGAAAAAAAGGATGCCTGGTTGGAGACTACATGTAACCTAGGAGCTGGACCTGCAGGTAGTGTGTCGCAGAAGCCTTCTTGATGGTCAAGGTCAGGTGTTTGGAGCAGTCAGGATGAGTGACTTTCACCCTACAGTCTCAAAATATGAGGTTAGAAACATTGTCCAAAGCCATATGTTTTCCAAGTATTTTGCTACTTTCCTTTTTACATCGTCATTGACCAGAATTTGTGTTAGTATTTGAACAAAGATACCATTTTGAAAGTACCTCTTTGAATCAGTGAGTCCATGATGTCTGTTTGAAAAGATACCAGTCTTGTTCTATTGTCTGGTGTCTTTCCTTTGTAGGGTTCAACCAATTACTCTGTGAATGTTATTAAAGCACTGATTTCCATTACCCTCCAAATATGGCTTCATAGTTTCAGATAACTCGAAGCATGAGAGAATGTTGTTCGGAAACTGTCTCCTCTAATTACCACTCTTGAAAGCCAGAATCTTTCTTGTTTTCTTATTTTATCTAAACTTCTCATTGTTTTGAAACTTAGATGAGGTTTCTCTTTGTACATCTTTGGAAAGATATCAATAAGATTGAATGAGTGCAGAGAACATTTACTTTACAGTGATTCTCAACCTTTTTCTTTCCACTCACATCCCACTTTAAGTTATCCCTGTACCATCGGTGCTCTGTGATTAGTTAGGGATTGCTTCAGGTGGGATGTGGGTGGAAAGAAAAAGTTTGAAAACCACTGTTTTAATCATCCCTCATGGACTCGTTATGTGCACTGTTTCAGAACTCCAAAGGAAATGGGTCAATGACAATTTTTCTCCAGCAAAAATATTTCAGTAACAATTGGGTCTAGAGCAGTGATTCTCAACCTTCCCTTCCCACCCACATCCCACCTTAAGCAATCCCTTACTAATTACAGAGCACCGACGGCGTAAGGATTACTTGAAGTGGGATGTGAGTGGGAAGAAAGAGGTAATGAACCCCTGGTTTGCAAGGATGTTGCCGTGACTTGAGGAACTGAGTTACAGGTAAAGGTTAAACATGTTAGGATGTTTTGTTTTAACCCTGGAGTGTCGGAGAAAGAGGGGAGATTTGATAGAGGTATTTAAAATTATGAGGGGAATAGACAGAGTAAATCATGGGTTAACGCTGAAACCTCTCATTGCTTTGTTTGGCTTTTCTCAAGAAGAGGATTTACTCTTGACTTCAACCCATGAGAAATTTTTAGCTTTTACCTCATTGACAGCCAGATGAGCAATTTTTATGAAATGGAAAGATGACATTTCACCTACTCATACACAGTGGTTACATGATGTTATGTTCTGTTTAAATTGGAAAGATATGGGGACCATTCATAGAATATTTTCATGAACTTGGTTAAGCAGGTTTGGATGCTGCTGAGATTCTCTGTCTCGTTTCTGAACGTCGCTATCCGATCCATATCATTACAATGTTTACAGGTGATTAGAGGGAGGGGTTCAATTAGTTTTAGTCTTTTTTTTTGTTTTTTTTAATCTTTTTTTAGATTAACTGGTTAAACGTGGGTTTAAACATGGCTGTCATGGATAATATCATTAATTAAGACGGAACCTACCCTTTGTTTAGATAATTTTTAATTTAGTCTTATTGATTTTCTATCCAGAACTATATTGGATTATATTATGATAAAGAGATAAATGGTTAATTTTCGTATTGATAAAATTTGATGTTTTAAAGAAATATTGTTGAATAGGTTTTTGACTTATATTTAATTTGTGTTAAGCATAGGATAGGACCTGTTGATGGTTAGGTTAGATTACTTTGTATGTAGATTATATGTTAAACTCAATAAAAAATCTTTTTAAAAAGGAACAAAAGGTTAAAAATGAGGGGTGTAAAACGGAGCATTAGGAGAACATTAGAGAGAACTTCACGCAGAGAGTGGAGAGAGTGTGGAACGAGCAGATTTCAGTGTACATACATAACATCACATATAACCCTGAGATTCTATTTCCTGTAGGCCAGGCAGAATTACCAGTACAAAAACAAAACTGTACACAGCACATACATGTAAACAAATATAAACAACTAACTATGCAATACAGAGGGGGAAAAAGCAAACAATAAAGTGCAAGAGTCCTTAAATGACTCGTCGATTGAGTTTGTGGAGGGATAGCAGCTGCTCAACAATAAACTCAATCAGTCTTATGGCACCTATACCTTTCTCCTGATGGTAGCGGCGAGAACTGAGCATGTGCTGGGTGGAACAGTGGGATCGGGGTATACAGATACATCATTCATTGAGAGTGACATCACAGGTAGGTAGGGTCATAGGCTTTAGACATACTGGCCTTCATAAATCACAGTATTTGTGATATTATGGAGATGAATGGGACTTTGAATGAGTACCTCAACAGTCTTCACTGTGGAGGAGATTATGGAAGGTTAGAAAATTGAGAGAATGAGTGGTCAGGTGCTGATCCATATTAAAAAGGCCGGGAAGGAGGTCTTGGTAGCACTGGAGTGTATTAAAGTAAGTAAAATCCCAGGTCTTGATGAAGGGCATCCTTGGACATTTTGGGAAGCTAATAAGGGAAGCAATTGCAGACGCTCTTGCAGAGATAATTAGATGCAACCTATCGATAAAAAGTCTCAATGTGAAAAGATGTGGAGGCCCATTCACAGAATATTATAATGAATGGAAGATTTAAAAAGTTTGGATGCTTTGGAGATTCTCTGACTAGTGTCTGAAGGTTGTTATTTATCAACATTGACCTTGGGTGAAGTACGGGAAGAGGGAGAGTGGCCGATGCTGTGCCATTATTTAAAATAGGTAACAAGGATAAACCTGTGAGTTTGACATCAATAGTGCAAAATTACTGAGGGGGGGGGAGGGGGGTGGGAATCGTGAAGAAGACAAATGCAATGCTGGTTTTCATTTCGAGAGGAATACACTATAAGAGCAGGGATGTGATGTTGAGGCCCAAAAAGGTACTGGTGAGATGTCACTTGGAGTACTGTGAGCAGATTTAGAATCCTCATTTCAGAAAGGATGTTTGACGTGGAGAGGGTTCAAATGAGATTCACTCGGATGATTCCGAGAACGAAAGGGTTATCATATGGTTGACCACTCTTGGCCTGTATTCGTTGGAATTTAGAAGAATGAGGGGGGGGATCTCAATTAAACGTTTTGCACAGACAGAGTAGATGTAAAAAGGTTGTTTCCCATGATGTGATAGTCTAGGACAAGAGGGCACAACTTCAGTATTGAAGGGCACCCACTTAGAAAAGAGATGAGTAGCAATTTCTTCAGCCAGAGGTTGGTAAATTGTTGTAATTGTTGCCACAGGCAGTTGTGGCGGCCAGTTCATTGGGTGTATTTAAGGCAGAAATTGAGAGGTTTGTGTTTAGCCAGGGCATCAAAGGTTATGGGGAGTGGGATGGGCAGTGGAGCTAAGCGGAAAAATGGACCAGCTCATAATGAATGGCAGGGGCAGACTTGATGGGTTGAATGGCCTATTTCTGCTTCTATGTCCCATAGTAGTGGCAGGATCTACCAGTATTTGCATAGTCAAGGATCCCTTTTGGTATTCTCGTAATTGTAATTGTTATTCTCGCCACCTCATCGCAACTCCGCCCCATTGGGACCTTGAAAGTTTTCATTAGGACCATCTCTCATTCTTCTAAATGAGTGGTTCTCAACCTTTTTGCTTCTACTCACGAACCACTTTAAGTAATCCCTTACTAACCACGGAGCACCTATGGCATCTTATATCTATATCCTATCTCCATCTATACACTGCTGCTGGGAGCCCGTGGTCCGCTGCTGCCGCTGCCGGGAGCATGACGTCCCCGGTCAGTTCAGCTCCAAAAAAATTTCAGATAAATGAGGATTTCTGATCTGTTTCAGATATCCTCGTTTATCCAAAATTTTTAAAGGGAAGGATATAGTGGAGTTAAAAATGCAATTAAATTGATTCGTCATTGCGGGTTCATGCTTGGGAGATTGTGACTCAAGATCCTGCATCTTTTGAAGAGTTGACCAAAATGTTTGATGATAGCAGGGGTGTGAATGTTGTACAGGTACTCCCTGACTTATGACCATAATTGGGACTGAAAGATCAGTTGTATCTCAAAATGTACACAAATCAGAATTTTGCCCACTGGCATGGACCCATATATCTCAAAAACGGGCTCCAAGCTTTAACAAAGAAAGGATAATTATTACATAAATTATATGTTATATTTTCCAATGGAATACAAAGCCTCAATTCCGAATTCCTCCATTGAATACTCAATTAAATCTCATTTTTCCAAGTAATTGCCAAACATTTTCTTGCCACAGGTAATGCCAATCTCAAAAAGGCAATTTGAGACTTATCTAATTTTAATTCCAAACTTAATTTCTTAATGAAAATACCATAGGATCAGGCAAAATTTTAAATTTAAATAATACTTCTAAAGGTTCCTTAATTCTATTCCAAAATGGTTTCACTGTTTCACATAACCAAGTAGGAAAGAGAAAGCAAACCTTTTGATCAAATCTTCCTTTCATCTTAGATTTGCCAATAGCACTTTAAAGCCTCCTGAGTTTGTCGATCAACCTTGGCAAATCTTTCCACATTCTTGTGCATGCTTGCCCTTTACAATTGGGCATCCCAGGGACTGTAGACTGGGCGCGGCTATCTTGATTCCTGTGCGCATGCGCGAGGCTTCGGCGTGTATATGCATGGTGAGTTCACGTATTGGATTATGGTGGGCGTATGCGTGAGAGTTGAGCGCCCTAACGATATTGAATTTGTGTCCTTAACTCTCGTGCATTCAGCAAAGAAGGCAGAGGGTGGTCTTGGAAGAATGTTTATCTGATTGGAGGCCTGTGTCCAGTGGTGTAGTGGAAGGGTTGGTTCTGGATCCATTACTGTTTGCTATGATCTGGATGGCAATATCATTAAACTTGATTACATTTTCAACAGGTAAGTGCCAGATCATAATATAATGGATGAAAATAAATTCTTCTCCATAGATTGAACTTTTATTGTCAAAATTCAAAGTTCATTGTTCAGACTTATTGACAGCGAACATGCATGACATCACATACAACCCTGAGATTCTTTTTCTGGCGGGCCAGGCAGAATCTCCACTTAACACACCAATGTTCCTTCTATTGTCACATGATAATACATTAAAAATGTGATGCTTGTGAGATACTTCAATATTTGTCTGCCGTAAGGCAAACCATGAGCATTGCTTAAAGCTTGAACAATAGGAGAAAGAGAAGACTCCCTTTAGAAACACCGAGTTTCTGTGGATTCGCCTCCAGCGATCCCGTAGCCTCTGTGACCACACAGACTCTCATTCGAATCATTGGCTCCAGATCCAAACTTCCGACATTATCAGGAAGCTTTCAGAACCCGAGGCCTTTCGGCAGGCCTTCTTGCCCTCAGCACCCTCTTGAATCCTGGTTCTGACACCTGGTTCCCGTGAGCCAGTCTCCAGCAGCTCTCAGCCTGTGAGGATCCTTCAGCCGCAAGTCGCCAGCAGCCCACAGCCTGAGTGAGGCCTTTGACTGCAACTTGCCAGCAGCCCGCATGTTAAAAAAGCTCTGCTGTGTGTGCTATCCAGGCAAGTCAACCCATAATTCAATAATAAGGTTCAATAATAAAGCAAAAATGTAGGGTTTAATATTGTCCCTGAGACACTTCCATCTAAAATGGGTGATCCTTTATCCTCATCCAAGGCTCATCTGCCATCTGTCAGTACCTTGTGGGTAAGTGAGACAATTGTCAGCATGGATATTGTGGGCTGATGGGCCTTCGTTCCATGACTGTCTATCCTCTCCAGCCCCATTGGGTCCTTGAAAGTTTTCATTAGACAATCTCTAATTCTTCTAAATGAGTGGTTCTCAACCTTTTTGCTTCTACTCACGAACCACTTTAAGTAATCCCTTACTAACCACGGAGCACCTATGGCATGCAATATCTATATCCTATCTCCATCTATACACTGCTGCTGGGAGCCCGTGGTCCGCTGCTGCCGCTGCCGGGAGCATGACGTCCCCGGTCAGTTCAGCTCCAAAAAAATTTCAGATAAATGAGGATTTCTGATTTGTTTCAGATATCCTCGTTTATCCAAAATTTTTAGAGAAGGATATAGTGGAGTTAAAAATGCAAATCTATCATTTTTCACTAATGAAAGATCCACTTAGGAGTCTGATGATAACAGGATCTTCAAACTGGATGTTTGTGTTTTCAAACTTGTGCATCTTCTGTCTGCTAACTGGGGGTGGAGGGGGGGGGGGGGGGAGAGAAGAGAGTCTGACTGAGTGGGATGGGTTCTTTAATATATTGGCAGTGTTCCAGCAGGAGGTTTAGACAGTTAATGGAGGGCAGTTTGGTTTGCGTAATGGTCTGAGCTACGTCTATAACTCTCTGCAATTTCTTGTCATCTTGGCCAGAGCAGTTACATAAGAACATAAGAGCAGGAGTCGGCCATCCGGCCCATCGAGCCTGCTCCGCCATTCAATAAGATCAACTCCACCCACCTGCCTTTTCGCCGTATCCTTAATTGCCTGGTCTTTTAAAGGGTCTTGCCGACTTCACCTAAAAAGACGACTCGGTTAGCGCAGGGCGGGGAAACAGCATCATTAACATAGCAGTTGGCACAACGCTTTCGCGGCACCAGTGACCCAAGTTCGAATCCGGTGCTGTCTGTAAGGAGTTTGTACATTCTCTCCATGTCTGCGTGGGTTTTCTGTGGGCACTCAGCTTCCTCCAACCCTACTGGGGTTGTAGGTTAATTGGGTGTAATTGGGAAGCATGGGCTCATGGGCCAAAAGGGCCTATTACCGTGCTGTATGTCGAAATTATATTAAATTAAAATTAAATGAAGTATTCCCAACGATCGAGCTTCAGCAACCCTCCAGCCTTGGTTAGAGCAAGGACCCATGCAGCTTGATTTTAAATGAGAACCCCTTACTCATGTAACATATTAAAAAGACTCTTCACTAATCTTTTAAATAACCTTGGATCCTTCTACCTTCAAATTTGTACATGTTGTCCTTGATCCAGAGGAAAATGATTGAAGTTTATTGTCCTACACAAAAGTACAGCGTGCAAATGCAAAGAAATTCTTCGCTTGCTACAGATACACAGGCAAATGCACTGACAAGTGATAAGCATACATTTAACATTCCACACAACAGAAAAAACAAGTATCTTCTCATTTTAAAATATTCTCATTTTCATTTAGTACAAAACATGTCATGTTTCAATACTAATTTGATACCTAATTAAACTAACTCTGTTGCTTGCAAATGATATATCCCTCTATCCCCTACATATTCATGTGTCTATCTAGAAGCCACTTAATCCATTGATTAGAACACACTCTATATACCTTATCCTCCTTGATCAAATGTCCTCTAAAGCTCCATTGCTCCATGGAGAACAATGACACTTTATTTCTGCTTTAACCGGGCGACTGAACCTCCTCGTTTGTGGAACTCCAGTCTTTGCTGCTCCTTCTCTTGGACCTTGACATCCTTTAAGTGCAGTATCCAGAATTGTTCTCACCTCACAAACCTTCATTCATCACAGACGTCAGAATGCAATTCTGAAGTCATCTCAGCCTCCGGAACAGATCGAACCAAGATCGGTCTGCTTTGTTCCAACTGGTGTCGTGGACGGAAAATCAGCTTAATGGGGCCTTGAGCCTGTGCCCTCTCCCTGTGACTGTTTGCGTTTCTTCTGAGCGCTCCTGGCTTCCCCCTGCACCACTGGGAAGTTCACTGGCCGAGGTAAATTGCCTCTAGTCTGTGGATGAGTGGAGGAATCTGGGGAGGAGTTGCGATGAGGTGGCGGGAATAACAAAAGGAATCAATGTCAGATTAATGCAGTGGTTGGGACGAAGGGCCTGTTTCCCTGCTGTACCTCCCTGTGACTCAGACATCTGAGAGCTACATTTTCTGGCAGCTTCCAGAATCAACTTGGATGCAATTTGAGATCAGGATTGCATTCGTAGTTCCCGACTAATTGGACTCTGTCTGAATGAACCTTATGACTGGGAGAAGCAACATGTCATCATGTCACCTTGACAACAGCAAGGATGTTGCCAGGACTTGAAGAACTGAGTTACAGGGAAAGGATAAACAGGTAGGACTTTATTCCCGGGAGTACAGAAGAATGAGGGGAGATTTGATTGAGGGATACAAAATTATGAGGGGTTTAGACAGAATAAATGTAAATAGGCTTTTTCTATTGAGGTTGGGTGAAATAAAACTTAGGGTGAAAATTTTAAAGGAAACATGTAAGCTTTCCCCATGGGTCAAGGGCTGGAAGGGCTGTATGTCTAAATAAGGGGGAACTTCTCGCAGAGAGTGATGGGAGTGTGGAACGAGCTGCCAGCTGAATTAGTAAATGTAGGCTCAATGTTGACATTTAAGAATAACTTGGACAGATATATTTGGGGTAGGACGGTTAGTGCCAAGTTATTACTGCACCGGGACTAGGGTTCGAATCCAGCTCTATCTGTAAGGAGTTTATATGTTCTCCCTGTGCCTCCGTGGGTTTCTTCCGGGGATACGGTTTCCTCCCACCCTTCAAAAATGTGCTGGGCTAATTGGGTGGCTGACAGGGCCCGATACGGTGCTGTATGTCTAAATTTAAAATTTCACATCTACATGTAAGGGAGAAGTATGGAGGGATGTGGTGCAGCTCAGTGGGACAAGGCATAAATGTAGTTTGGCACAAACTAGAAAGGCCGAAAGGCCTGTTTCTGTGTTGTAATGTTCTATGGTTTTAAGCTGCTGTGATTACCTTGTGGCAGAGCCCGCTACAGTCACCAAGATTTAGAGGCAGGAGACAAACCTGTGACAAAAATAACAGAAGGAAGATAGCTTTTTGCTCTCCCCATTGCACCAAAACATGATGCAAGGAGCGGGACTGTTTGCTACCCATATGGTTTCCAGGTATTTTAACGCCAAGCTGTGGAGCTCCTTTCTCTCTTCAATCATTGCCGCTCACAATTAAGGATGTCATCACCACTACATTTCTTCTTGTCAGAGTTTCTGTCAATAATTTATTTCATCTGTGTGATTTAGCAGCATCTAACTTCCCATTTCACTGTCTCAACTAGAAGTGCTAATGGTCGAGCTGCTCATTAGCTGACCCCAAGTGGAGCCAGCATCAGTCTCGCCGTCCTGCTTTTCCATCTTACACGGCCTGGGGTTGACACAACTGATTTAATTCACTCAGCGAGGGGTCTAGCAGCAAGAATAAGGTGGAACAAAAAAAAACAGAATTATGGTTGAGCCTTAGATTGAAGCCCACATTGGTACTGCAACTCTTAATTCTTTATCGTCGAACAGGTAAGAAATCCACCCATTTCAGATCTGAGTGAAAACACACCGCTGTAGAAACTTGCAGGTCACACAGCGGGCTTTATATAGCAAAGATAGAGATACAGAACCAACATTTTGGGCTTGAGCCCTTCTTCGGCATATGGACAAAATGTAGGCAGGCACCTGAATAAAATGATGGGAGGGAGAGGCAGGGGGAAAAGCCCAGGCCCCCAGGCAGGAGGTAATAGGTTGACAAGAGAGGGATGTGTGATGCCCTGCTGCAGCAGTAGGCAGACACAAAACTCGAGAAAGACTGCACAGCAGGCTTTATTCAGTTAAAAGTCTCTGTTACAATGGTAGCTGTACTGGTGACTCCCGAGTGACTGGCTCGGGAGGGGCTGGCTCAGGATTATATCCTGGGCAGTTGATTGACACCCAGGCTGGTGGAGTTAGGTCTATTCAGGTTGGCTGATTGACAACGGGCCAGCTGAGGTCTGCCCTCCGGTGGTCTTCCTGCAGGTACAGAGATCGCCCCCTGTAGTAGGCTACTGGTGTATCACCACAGGAGCACACAACAGCAAATGGGGAGGGGGGGGGAAATAGCTGTGCAAATGGAGAGGGAAGCGGATGGAGAGCTGGTGGAAAGAAGCCAGAGGGATGGAGGAGAGGAGTTGGCAGACATCGGAGAAGTCGACGTTGATGGCATCAATTTGAAGAGTGCTCAAACAGAAAATTAGGTGTCCCCTTGTTTGCTGGTGTGCCCTTCCTCCCTCTTCTTGTGGGCCTGTGGGCCTCCTCCTGCCCCTCCTCCCACCATTTTGTTCAGGCATCTGCCAGCATTTTGCTCATATCTTTACGAAGGACTTCAGCCCAAAATATTGGTTATATATCTTTTTTTTACTATATAAAATACAGTTTGACCTCCAGAGTTTCTTCAGCTCGGTGACTGCAGACTTTCGTGTTTTACTTCACTTCAGATTTGAGTATGTTCAATAAACCGCCCTGGCAGCTCACTGGGCCAAGACAACTCCCAAAGTTTATTGTCCCCTAGGAGAAGAATTCCCCTTCACTTCCATCTAAAATGGGTGATCCTTTTTCCTCATACGAGGCTCATCCGCCATCTGTCAGTACCTTGTGGGTGAGTGAGACAATTGTCAGCATGGATATTGTGGGCTGATGGGCCTTCGTTCCATGACTGTCTATCCTCTCCAGCCCCATTGGGTCCTTGAAAGTTTTCATTAGACAATCTCTAATTCTTCTAAATGAGTGGTTCTCAACCTTTTTGCTTCTACTCACGAACCACTTTAAGTAATCCCTTACTAACCACGGAGCACCTATGGCATCCAATATCTATATCCTATCTCCATCTATACACTGGTGTGTGTGTATATATATATATATATATATATATATATGTGTGTGTGCGTGCGCGCGCGTGTGTGCGCACGTGTGTGTGTGTGTGTGTGTGTGTGTGTGTGCGTGCGCGCGCGTGTGTGCGCACGTGTGTGTGTGTGTGTGTGTGTGTGTGTGTGTGTGTGTGTAAATATCTACATATAAAAAATCTATGTACCTACATAGTCACATACCCCTCTCTCTATATATATTTTTTTTCACACACCCCCACACATGTATGTACTGCTTTTCCAACTACCAGTGCGCATGTGCATCTATATCTATCTATATCGCCGAAATGTTCTACCAGAATCGCGCAAACAGAGGAACTACTGACATGGTCTTTGCCCTCAGACAGCTCTAAGAAAAGTGCAGAGAACAAAACAAAGGACTCTACATCACCTTTGTTGACCTCACCAAAGCCTTCGACACCGTGAGCAGGAAAGGGTTTTGGCAAATACTAGAGCGCATCGGATGTCCCCCAAAGTTCCTCAACATGATTATCCTACTGCACGAAAACCAACAAGGTCGGGTCAGATACAGCAATGAGCTCTCTGAACCCTTCTCCATTAACAATGGCGTGAAGCAAGGCTGCGTTCTCGCACCAACCCTCTTTTCAATCTTCTTCAGCATGATGCTGAACCAAGCCATGAAAGACCCCAACAATGAAGACGCTGTTTACATCCGGTACCGCACGGATGGCAGTCTCTTCAATCTGAGGCACCTGCAAGCTCACACCAAGACACAAGAGAAACTTGTCCGTGAACTACTCTTTGCAGACGATGCCGCTTTAGTTGCCCATTCAGAGCAACCTCTTCAGCGCTTGACGTCCTGTTTTGCGGAAACTGCCAAAATGTTTGGCCTGCAAGTCAGCCTGAAGAAAACTGAGGTCCTCCATCAGCCAGCTCCCCACCATGACTACCAGTCCCCCCCCCACATCTCCATCGGGTACACAAAACTCAAAACGGTCAACCAGTTTACCTATCTCGGCTGCACCATTTCATCGGATGCAAGGATCGATAACGAGATGGACAACAGACTCGCCAAGGCAAATAGCGCCTTTGGAAGACTACACAAAAGAGTCTGGAAAAACAACCAACTGAAAAGCCTATCTATGTCTATATAGGTTATATATAACCTACGTAAAAGCTGCACACACACACACACACACACGCACACACTAACTTTATAGGTACAGTACAACTCCAATTATCTGAAATGGTCAGGACCGGGCCAATTTTCAGATTAATGTGTATTTACAGAAAACTGGTCATTTTTTACAATCAGCCCAGTAGCAAATAAACAACAACAAACAACAAGGCAAGGCTTTTTAAGTATTAAAATAATGTTAATTCTCACCCATAAAATGCTGGCCATGCAGATCACTGACACCTCCCCACCGAGGCCCCGCTCCTGCCTGGGAGCCTGAAGTCCCCGCTGCCGCCGGGAGCCCATGTTCCACTGCTGTCGCCTCCGGGAACTCGAGGTCCATCGCTGCCAGGAGCCCGAGGTTCACCGCCGGGAGTCCAATGCCTGCCGCTGCCAACGCCGGGAGCATGACGTCCCCGGTCGGTTCGGCTCCGAACAAATTTCAGATAAATGAGGATTTCTGATTTGTTTCGGATATCCTCATTTATCCGTAATTTTTAAAACTGACGATTCTGGAGAGTCCAATTTCAGATAATCGGAATTGTACTGTATATAGGTTGAGAACCACTGTATCTAATGCCTTGATCTAATTGGACTAACCATCTGTTCATTTGAGGTCAATTCACAGGTCCAGCAGGAAAGTTTGTTCTGTGCACTATACAAACCATACATAAGCACAGCAATAAAATGAGTTCAGGGTCACTGAGAGTGATCAGAGCAAAGTTATAGTCTATTGACGCGAGATTTGCTCACGAGTCTGATAACAGTCGGAAAGACACTCTCCTTGATTCTGCCAGTATGTGATATCACACTCATAAATCTTCTCTTCCACAGGAGGAGGGTAAAGAGAATGTGGCTGGGTTGGGATGTGTCTTTTAGTACGTTGGATGCTTTTTTAGAGACCCTCCGGTAATTGCAGGTAAGGCCAGCATTTACCTCCCATCTCCATTTTTTCTTTCCATTGACCTGTTTTCTGTGACGTTAATCACAAATGACTGGAATTGAAAATCCATTCACTTAACTTGGAGCCCAGGAGGATGTGGGGTGATCTCATAGAGCTGTACAAAATTATGAGAGGAACAGATCGGGTGGACTCACAGTGTCTTATATCCAGAGTAGAGGAATCAGCCACCAGAGGTTTAAGGGCAGAGGTTCTCAACCTTTTTATTTCCACTCACATAACACCTCAAGTAACCCCTTATTGACCACAGAGCACCTATGGCATAGGAGATCGTAGGTGCTCTGTGATTGGTAAGGGATTACTTGAGGTTGTATGTGAATGGAAATAAATGAGAATCAATGGTTTAAGGTAGGAGGGGAGAGGTTTTCATAGGAACCTAAGGAGTAATTTGCACCAGGGGGCGGTGGGTGTAGGGAATGGACTGAATGGAGGTGATTAAGGCATGTTCTATTGCAATGTTTGAGAAAAAATAATGGATGGATACACAGACAAGATGAATTTAGAGGGATATGGGCTAAATGCAGGTGGATGGGTGTGGTGATACAACCACTGCACTGGCCGCACTCCTACCGGCCTACTGCAGGGGCGACCACTGTACCTGCAGGTAGAAATTCTGGGAGGCTGGCCCCAGCTGCCCACTGTCAATCACCGGTTCAGATAAAGACTTGAGCTTTGGGAGTCAGTCGGGCACGTGGAGCCAGGAAGGTGCAGAGACCTTGTGTGTGTGTGTGCAATTTTAAACCTGCTGTACAGTCTGCGAACTTTGTGTCTGAATTCTTTGCACGGCAGCGCTCGCAGTGGGACTAGCGTGCTTGGGACCTTTTGGTCGGCATGGGCAAGTTGGGTCAAAGGGCCAGTTTCCACACTGCTTGGCCTTTGATTCTATAACTGCTGTAGCTTCACCACGGCCCCCCGCTTAAGACAACTCATCCCCAATCAAAAGAAGCTCTTCGCACTTCCTCCAAGATGCAGACAACCTTCCTTGAACACAGAGACTAAATCAATGTGCGCAGTGATACAAGGATGGGGGCCTGTTTACTTGTCGTGAGACTTCCCTCCATTTGTGCTTCACTTTTTTTTTGCAGTAAAGGGCAGTGTTCCATTTGCCAAGCTGATTGTTGGATGAGTCTGCATGCCAGCTATCTGTATTATTTTTTTTCCTGTGGGAGGATGAGGGCTGTTCAGCAACAATTCATGGCAACACATGACAGGGATGATCCGTCTCCATGGGGGAGTTTTGAAAGAGGCACTATTGCCCACTACCTTCTGACTCAGAGTGTAAACAGCTGCCCACTGAATGGATCATTAAGAGTTGATAGGATTTATGCTGCTTGAGGGTGTTTCGGCAAACACAATACCAACGCAATGCCCACAGAGTGCTGAGGAAAAGTGCTGTCCACAAGCCAACAGCGACCTGGCATTACATATTACCGAATGAAATAATCAACTCAGAGCACATGGAAGTGGGACCTACATCCCAACTCATCCACTTACATCCCAAGCCGCTTCCATCAAGATATATCAATGATAATCTTCTTTTCGAAATACTCCATGGCAACGGGACCTTTCGGCCCATGAGCCCGTTCCATCCAATTGCATCTGATTGACCTACAACCCTGGTGCGTTTCGAAGGGTGGGAGGAAACCGGACCCCCCCCGGGAAAAATCACGCAGACACGTGGGGGGACGTACAAACACCTTACAGACAGTGTTGGGATTCAAACACCAGGGCAAACCGCTGGCGCTGTAACAGCACTGCTCTAACCACTATGTTAACCGTGCCTCCCTTACGCTAACCATGTATGGCGGTCACTGAGGCAGGTACTATTGCAATGTTTAAGGGAAAAAAATGGATGGATACACAGAAAGGATGGGTTTTGTGCAGTATTTCTTAGTCTTTTTTTCCACTATTTGCCCGGATGCAGCAGTAAGCAGATACAAAACTCGAGAAAGACTGGCTTTATTCAGTTAAAAGTCTCTGCTACTGGTGGCTCCCGAGTGACTGGCTCAGAGGCGCCATTTTAGGATTGTATCCTGAGCGGTTGATTGAAAGCCGGCCAGGTGGAGTTAGGTCTATTCAGGTTGGCTGATTGACAACGGACCAGGTGTGGTCTGTCCCCCAGTGATCTTCCTGCAGGTACAGAGATCGCCCCCTGCAGTCGGCTAGTGGTATATTACCACTCTATGGCATAAGATGCATTGGTGCTCTGTGGTTAGAAAAGAAGTACTTAAGATGGTATGTGAGTGGAAAAGAAAGTTGAGAACCACTGGTTTAGAGGGATATGGGCTAAACGCAGGCAGGTGAGACTAGCGTGGCTGGGACATTTTGGTCAGCAAGTTGGGCTAAGAGGCCTGTTTCCATCCTTGATGGATTTTTCCAAGAGGTCACTTCAACCAATGACAATGGAGGGTGTGGAGTTACATGTAGACCAGATCTGCGGAAGATGGCAGACTTCAAATGTTTAGTTTTTGATTTACGTGCAGCACACTAGAAGCTGATTCCGCCAATTTACACCCCTGGTGCTCAGTCACATGCAAATTAACCTACAATCCCATATGTCCTTGTATTGTGGGAAGAAACCGGAGCGCCCAGGGAAAACCCACGCAGGCATGAACACCTTACAGACAGCACTGGATTTGAAGTCTGGAAAAACAACCAACTGAAAAACCTCACAAAGATAAGCGTATACAGAGCCGTTGTCATACCCACATTCCTGTTCGGCTCTGAATCATGGGTCCTCTACTGGCATCACCTACGGCTCCTAGAACGCTTCCACCAGCGTTGTCTCCGCTCCATCCTCAACATCCATTGGAGCGCTTTCATCCCTAACGTCGAAGTACTCGAGATGGCAGAGGTCGACAGCATCGAGTCCACGCTGCTGAAGATCCAGCTGCGCTGGATGGGTCACGTCTCCAGAATGGAGGACCATCGCCTTCCCAAGATTGTGTTATATGGCGAGCTCTCCACTGGCCACCGTGACAGAGGTGCACCAAAGAAAAGGTACAAGGACTGCCTAAAGAAATCTCTTGGTGCCTGCCACATTGACCACCGCCAGTGGGCTGATAACGCCTCAAACCGTGCATCTTGGCGCCTCACAGTTTGGCGGGGAGCAACCTCCTTTGAAGAAGACCGCAGAGCCCACCTCACTGACAAAAGGCAAAGGAGGAAAAACCCTACACCCAACCCCAACCAACCAATTTTCCCCTGCAGCCGCTGCAACCGTGTCTGCCTGTCCCGCATCAGACTTGTCAGCCACAGACGAGCCTGCAGCTGATGTGGACTTTTTACCCCCTCCATAAATCTTCGTCCGCGAAGCCAAGCCAAAGAAGAAGACTGGCGCTGTAACAGCATTGTGCTAACCGCTATGCAAATTGTGCCCACCTCCCCTAAAGGTGAAGAGTAAACCAGATGTTTAACAACAAATTGGCGGTTTCTTTCATTGAATTATCCTAGGTTTTAACTTTTCATCAATTTGATTATGAGCTACAGCACAATCCAACCCTTTCTACCCAATTACACCCATGTGACCAATTAACCTACTAGCCCCGTATGTCTTTGGAATGTGGGAGGTAAGCCAGTGCACCCAGAGGAAACCCCACACAAACACGGGGAGAACGAACAAACTCCTTACAGAAAGCAGAGGATTTGAACCCAGGTCGCTGGTTCTCTAAGAGCATTACGCTAACATTGTGTCTAATTTAAGATTACTTGCCTCACCTAGCTGACATGAACTCATGTTGTGAGTTGTCAGGCTTAGCATCTAAATGACCAGACGCATCATTCATAAAATTCCACAGAGATCACGGCATCACAAATGCAGGCATGTCTATTTCGGCCTTCATTCAAATTGAATTTCCAAAATGTTTAATTAAATTGGGCTGTGAGAGAAATGAGCTGATTCCCTCTGCCATCGATGGAAATCCTAAGGGAAAGAAAGTTGATTCTTTGTTCTTACTTTCAGGGCAAGCCAACTACCCAGATTCACACACATTCGAAATTCAGCTCAGGAACACTAACTGTGAAGACTGTGCGTTTAAGGAGATTGCTTGAGTGAAGATTTACTTTAACTGAATTGAAGAACGAAAAGCAACTTCCAAAGAAAACTGGAATATGGAAGTAAATGTAATTGTGGGAAATGCAAAATCAAGTCTAGTTCAACTTCAGGTTACGTGTACTGAGGTTGGTTTTGAGAGCAGTTCAGCTATTCAACTGATATCTTGTATAGCAGTAAAAAGAATGTGCTACAGTAAGAGAATTATGCAACTATTAACTTTCGATGAGAAAAAAAAGGATGTGGTTCAATATTTCAGGTGTAACATCTCCATTTGATTTGGGGAAATAAGTTTGAAAGAGTGCTGAGATTTGCAAAGATGTTGCTGGGACTTCGGGAACTGAGTTACAGGTAAAGGTTAGACAGGTTAACGCTTTAGTCTCTGGAGCGTAGAAAAATGGGGGGAGATTTGATCCAGGTGAGCAAAATGATGAGGTGGAGACATTGCCAGTAGGTTTTATTTCCCCCACTGAGGTTGGGTGAGATGCAAACCAGAGGATGTGGCTTAAGATGTTTGGGGGTGGGGGGGAGGAGGGAAGGGAGACACCAGGGGGATTTTCTTCACCCTTCAGAGAGCGGTGGGAGTGTGGAACAAGCTGCCAGCTGAAATGGTGGACACGGGCTCAATTTTGACATTTAAGAAGAATTTGGACAAGTGCATGGATGGGATGGGTGCAGGTCAGTGAGGCGAGTCGGAATAATTCGGCACAGAGGGCTTGTTTTCTGTGCATTAATGTTCCCTGGTTCCAGGATTCTATGGATTAATAAGACACAGGAGGTAGAAATAGACTAACCAGCCCATTGATTCTGCTCTGCAAAATCATCTTTAATTTTAGCGTGAAGTAAAAGTTTCAGGCTCTCACACCCTGGGAAAAGAAGATGATTCAAAAAATGATACATGGATTGTCAGTTCATTGGGCAGCTTGGGCTCATGGGATGGAAGGGCCTGTTACCATGAGAAATGTCTAAATTAGACGAATCCGAGCTATTTACCTTATCTATGATTTTATAAGCCCCATTAAAGTCACCCCTCAGCCTCCATCCTTCCAACGAGAAAGGCCTTTGCCAATGTGTTTCACTCGCCTTATAATTCAAGGCCACCAGTCCTAGTAACATTCTCATAAATCTTTTCTGTTACCCTCTCCAGCTCAATGATGTCCTTCCCTCAGCTAAGTGCCCAGAACTGCACCCAGTGGAGTTCTATGATTCCATTGAGATGGGAATGAGGAAGTGAGTGCTGTGTGCAGTTCTGGTCTCCTTACTTGAGGAAGGATGTGCTGGCATTGGAGGTGGTGCAGAGGAGGTTCACCAGAGATGAGGGGGCCAGCCTATGAGGAGAGATTGAGTCATCTGGGACTGTCCTCGCTGGAAATTAGGAGAGGGAATCTTATAGAAATGTACAAAAATGATGAAAGGCAGAGATAAGATAGAGGGAGGTAAGTTGTTTCCTTTGGTGGGGGAGACCTGAACTAGAGGACATAGTCTCAAGATTCAGGGTACTAGATATAGGATGGAGATAAGGAGGAACTGCTCTCCCCAGGAAGTGTTGAATCTATGGAATTTACTGTTCCTTGAAGCAGTGGAGGCTACCTCAGTAAATATATTTAAGATGAGATTGGATAGATTTTTTTTTAAATAAGCACGGGAATTAGGGGAATAAGTTAGGTAGGTGGAGATGAGCCCATCTCATCAGATCAGCCATGGTCACATGATGAACGGGCCGGATGGCCAACTCCTGCTCCTATTGCTTATGTTCTTATGTAAGGGAAGCTCGTATTTCAATCTGGATTGACTACTACGGTGTTGATCCCCTACATTTATCTCCAGGACTGTAGTATTAAAGCAACAGGAACTCATCACAATCTAGGATAGCCCAATTTCTTCAAGGCAACATAAGCAAAGAAGTATTGTGCCAAAGAACTACAGTTATGATATCTGAAAATAGCCCTTTTAACACCACATAACCTGCAAGGTTTGCATAGTGGTTCATTGGACGCTATTACAGCGCCAGCAACTTGGCTTCGAATTGAACGCTGTCTGTAAGGAGATCGTCCGTTACCCCCATGACTACTGCGGGTTTCCTCTGTTTTCCTCCCACCCTCCAAAAATGTAGGCAGTTGTAGGTTAATTGGTTTCCATGGGCTTTTACGATGTTGTAAATAACTTTTTTTTGGAAACATTTATAATGCTTCCAATAAACCTAGAGCAATCACCATTCAAACAACCTAGTTTTTGATCTAATTATGAGAACATATCAGTGGGCATAGATATCCCTCTGTGGAAAAGCTCAAGCACTTCAGAGGTTTTCCAGCTAAATTCCCAAAGACTAGAATGACATTTGGGGATATGTATGTGCTTTGCAACCCGTGCACTTCTTTAATTTATGCCACGCACATTCGTAATTCATCAAAGAGTTCAAAAAGGTCGAGCGTATAATGAAAGGGTCATCAGATCTGTGGGCGTGAGGTGTTTAACAGACAATAAAAGGATTGTTCAAATCATGTCCTACCGGAAAGAAGCAGCAGGTTGTAGCGGGAATAAAAGCTCTCGCGACTGGAGGGAGAACAAACGCTTTTATGAGCTTATAACTATGGGTAGGGTCTCACAGTCGTCTTCAGAAGGGTTCTGGGTTTAAGCGGAGAACCAGGTTATATGGGGTGTTAAGGCAGCTTAGAGTTTGCTGGCATTCATTGGACAGGGGATTGAGTTCAAGGGTTGTGAGATAAGGCTCTACTTCTATAAAACTCTGGATAGACCACTTTGGAATAAGGTATTCAGGTCTGGTAGCCTCATTAAAGGAAGGATGTGGAAGCTTTGGAAATGGTTCAGAGGAGATTGGCCAGCATGTTGCCATGATTGGAGATTGACTTGTGAGGAAAGGTTAGGAGAGCTAGGGGTTTCTCCTTCCACTGAAGAACATTATAGGCGACTGCGATCGTACAGATTCTATCACCAATGTGTATATGTACAGATGGTCGTGTAGGAGGACTGGGATTGGCTGAGAGTGTAGCCACACCTACTGGCAGGTCTTAAAGGATTGCTCCTAGCCAGACCAGGTCATTCTGGACTGGTCGACCTACTTGAGATATGCTCCAGTCTTTTAGTTAATAATAGTACAGGCACTGTGTAACTCACAGATCCACACTAGTACAGGCGCTGTGTCACTGAGAGATCCACACTAGTACAGGCACTGTGTCACTGAGAGATCCACACTAGTACAGGCACTGTGTCACTGAGAGATCCACACTAGTACAGGCACTGTGTCACTGAGAGATCCACACTAGCACAGGCACTGTGTCACTGAGAGGTCCACACTAGTACAGGCACTGTGTCACTGACAGATCCACACTAGCACAGGCATTGTGTCACTGAGAGGTCCACACTAGTACAGGCACTGTGTCACTGAGAGATCCACACTAGTACAGGCGCTGTGTCACTGAGAGATCCACACTAGTACAGGCATTGTGTCACTGAGAGATCCACACTAGTACAGGCACTGTGTCACTGAGAGATCCACACTAGCACAGGCATTGTGTCACTGAGAGGTCCACACTAGTACAGGCACTGTGTCACTGAGAGATCCACACTAGTACAGGCGCTGTGTCACTGAGAGATCCACACTAGTACAGGCATTGTGTCACTGAGAGATCCACACTAGTACAGGCACTGTGTCACTGAGAGATCCACACTAGTATAGGCACTGTGTCACTGAGAGATCCACACTAGCACAGGCATTGTGTCACTGAGAGGTCCACACTAGTACAGGCACTGTGTCGCTGAGAGATCCACACTAGTACAGGCGCTGTGTCACTGAGAGATCCACACTAGTACAGGCATTGTGTCACTGAGAGATCCACACTAGTACAGGCACTGTGTCACTGAGAGATCCACACTAGTATAGGCACTGTGTCACTGAGAGATCCACACTAGTACAGGCGCTGTGTCACTGAGAGATCCACACTAGTACAGGCGCTGTGTCACTGAGAGATCCACACTAGTACAGGCACTGTGTCACTGAGAGATCCACACTAGTACAGGCACTGTGTCACTGAGAGATCCACACTAGTATAGGCACTGTGTCACTGAGAGATCCACACTAGCACAGGCATTGTGTCACTGAGAGGTCCACACTAGTACAGACACTGTGTCACTGAGTGAGACATATTAGTACAGACACTTTGTATCTGAAAGATGAACACTTGTACAGTCACTGTGTCAGTGAAAGATCGTCACTAGTACAGGCACTATGTCACTGAATGAGACACACTGGTACAGGCACTGTGTCAATGAGTGAGACACACTAGTACAGGCACTGTTTAACTCACAGATCCACACTAGTACAGGCACTGTGTCACTGAGAGATCCACACTAGCACAGGCATTGTGTCACTGAGTGAGACACACTAGTACAGGCACTGTGTAACTCACAGATCCACACTGGTACAGGCACTGTGTCAATGAGTGAGACACACTAGTACAGGCACTGTGTCACTTTCAGATCCACACTAGTACAGACACTGTGTCACTGAGTAAGACACGCTAGTACAGGTACTGTGTCACTGACAGATCCACATTAGTACAGGCACTGTGTGACTGATAGATCCACACTAGTACAGGCACTGTGTCACTGACAGATCCACTCTACTACAGGCACTGTGTCACTGAGTGAGACACACTAGTACAGGCACTGTGCCACTGACAGATCCACACTAGTACAGGCATGGTGTCACTGACAGATCCTCACTAGCACAGGCACTATGTCACTGAGTGAGACACATGAGTAAAGACACTCGGTCTCTGAAAGATAAACACTTGTACAAGCACTGTGTCAGTGAATGAGACACTCTAGTACAGGCACTGAGAGAATCACACTAGTACAGGCACTGTGTAACACACAGATCCACACTAGTACAGGGACTGTGTGACTGAGTGACACACGCTAGTACAGGCACTGTGTCACTGACAGATCCGCACTAGTACAGGCACTGAGTCACTGAGAGAGACACGCTAGTACAGGCACTGTGTCACTGAGTGAGACACACTAGTACAGACACTGTGTCACTGACGGATCCACACTAGTACATACATTGTGTCACCGAGTGAGACACACTAGTACAGGCACTGTGTCTCTGAGTGAGACACATTAGTACAGGCACTGTGTCACTGAGACACTCTAGTACAGGCACTGTGTCACTGAGAGGGACACTCTAGTACAGGCACTGTGTGACTGATAGATCCACACTAGTACAGGCTCTGTGTCACTGAGTGATAAATGTACAGGCACTTTGTCACTGACAGATCCACACTAGTACAGGAACTGTGTCACTGACTGTACCACACGGATACAGGGACTGTGTTACTGACAGATCCACACTTGTTGAGGCACCGTGTCACTGAATGAGCCAAAACTCTACAGACATGGCGTCACTGACTGGACACATCTCATGCATTCACCACTTTAGATCAGTGAACAAAAGGAACCAGCAGATTTAACTTTATAATTACAATAGAAGCTTTTCTATTTGGGGCAAACTCACTAATTGGATTATTAATGTTCTTAACAAGCAAACTTTCATTCAAAAGATATCTGGACTTCTGCAGCTCTAGCCCTGGGCACCAAAGTAGAATTCTGGCACATCTAATGTTGCTCCCACGTTTATTTCGGAGGTATCAGGGAAATCATCGCTTCACGCACAGATGATGTGGGTCATTCAAAAGTGTTCCCTGGAAATAAACAAACTCACTTAGTTCTCTTAGGACAACTTTACCTTATTGGATGGTCTATTCCAGTCATAACGAAAGGGAGTGTTAACGATTGCAGCGATTGACAAGTTTTTGCTGGATCTTTTGGGTCAGGGAGATCAAAGGTTGAGGCAAAACACAAGGTAGAAATGATAGATCATGTTAAGTGGGTTGTTGGAGGTGAAAATCAGAATCATTTTGAATGTTGAAGGGCATAGACAGAGTCAATGTAAAATAGGTTGTTTCCCACAGTGGGAGAGTTTAGGACAAGACAGCACAACTTCAGGATTGAAGGGTGTCCTCTTAGAACAGAGATGAGGAGGAATTTCTTCAGCCAGAGGGGTGGTGAATCTGTGGGACTGGATGCCACAGGCAGTTGTGGAAGCCAGATCATTGGGTGTATTTAAGACAGAGATTGATATGTTCTCGATTAGCCAGGGCATCAAAGGTTATGGGGAGATGGCCAGACAGTGGGCTAATTGGGAAAATGGATCAGCTCATGGTTAAATTGAGGGGAAGACTTGATGGGCCGAATAGCCTATTTCTGATCCTATGTCTTATAGACTTATAATCTGCAATGTGATAGGGCAAACATAGATCCTTCTCAAGCAGGATGCAGGATATTGGTGTCGATAGAGACTAGAAAATAGTAGCGTGGAAGTTCACCCATAGCTGATCTATGCTGGACTGAACATCCCAACTCCCTCAGGGATCACAATTCCCCAAATTCTGAACCCTTTTTTGACCTCCGCTTAAAATTTTTTTGCAATAATCTCTCCTTCATGGATCGAGAATTCCAAAGATTTATCATTGTCTGTAAAACCAAATTCTGCACCATCTGGTTTGAATGACCAGATCGGAGCAAGAAAAGGCCATTTGGCCCATCAAGCCTGCTCCGCCATTCAATGAGATCATGGCTGACAATAGAGCATCGAACATTACAGGCTCTTTGGTCCACGATATTGTGCCGACTTATGTAAACCCACTGCACGTCAATCTAACCTTTTCCTACCTCACACCCTAATCTATTTTTCTTTCATCCATGTACCTTTCTAAGTGTCTTTTGAATGCCCCTATTGTACCAACCTCTGCCACCACCCCTGGCAATGCCTTCCAGGCACCCACCACACTCAGAATAAAAAACTTAGCTGACGTCCCCTTAAACTTTCCTCCACTCACCTTAAACAGATGTCCTCTTATATTTGCTATAGTCAATCCAAGCAACATCCTGGTAAATCTCCTCCACACCCTCTCCAAAGTATCTACATCCTTCCTGTAATGAGGCGATCAGAACTGATCGCAAAACTCTATGTGTTGTCTGACCAAAGTTACATAGAACTGCAAAATTGCCTCATAGCTCTTAATTCCAGAGTGAATGTCCTCCAGCATTTTTGTGTTTATACAGGTATTTCTCGACTTGAGACTTACATCTGTCTGTACATATGTCCGATTCAAATATATATATAAGAAAAATTATAAAATATATGCAGTTTATGTTGTATTTGACAAATTATAACAGGGATATAGGGCACGTAAGCGCCAAAATGTGTGTACTTACCTTATTAGTTGGCATCCCTGGATCTGAAGGCTGGGAGCAGCCATCTTGATTCCTGTGCACATGGATGCGTCTTCAGTTGGTGCATGTGCAGTGGATTTGCGTATGGGAGTTAAGTTGGTACAAGTGCGAGAATTAAGGGCGCAAATTCAATATTGATAGGGCGCTTAACTCTGCCGCATGCACCAACCGAACTCCAATGTGTGAACCCACCACACATGCACCTACCGAAGACCCGCGCACATGCGCACAGGAACCAAGTTGGCCATGTCCAGCCTACGGACCTTGGGACGCTGACTAACAAGGTAAGTTTGCAATTCCCACATACAACCATTCCGAGATACAACCAGTCATCCAGAATGGAGCACGGAGTACCTGTACTGCTCTAACAACATCTGCAGACTTCCGTGTTGCTTTCCAAAGCAATCTAACTTTTCCTTAGCTCACATTGATAACCTCTCTTTTTCTTGCATTCATGTGCCATTCATGTTCTTTTGAATGTTCCTATTGTACCAGCCTCCACTACCGTCCCCAGCAGTGTATTCTAGACACCCACTACTCTGTGGATAAAACCTTCTTATGTCCCTCTGCATGAGAGAAAACAACATCGAGGTTGATGACTCATTTGCGCTCATTCAACTTTATTCACCCGATGATGGCAGGAAACTCCTCTCAGATTCCACCACTCAACTTTGAACAATGGGCAGCCTGGTCAGCATAGTGGTTAGTGCAACACTTTTATAGCACCAGTGACCCGGGCTCGAATCCAGCACGGACAGTAAGGAGTTTGTACTTTCTCCCTATGTTCATGTGGGTATCCTCCCACCCTTCCAAACATATGGTGAGGGGCGGAGGAGTGCAGTTGAGGTCTTGGCCTAATGTCACACTGACCCAGGGAAAGTGCAGCATAAAACATTGCCTCTCCTTTCTCAGTGTAGTGATGGCCACATGGCCGTTGTCTGGCTGGCCAGGCAGGAGATCATAGCAAATGGCCTCTCCTAGATTACTGAGTCCATAGCCACACCTTCTCGTTGGTGTCCCTCATTTTCACTGAGTTTGCTATGTCATGGCGTAACACAGTGTCCAGCGGTATAACCGGACGGGTGGGCTGAGCTTGTTAGCCTTGATTGGCAGCCAGCCGAAGATAAGGAAGACTCTGATTACAAACCAGAGCAGAAAGGGCTCGAGACTAATCAGGCCATCCGTCTAAGAGAAGGACACTCCGACGTAACACCTAAAACCAAGGACCTGGCTGTCACCATCCCAGGGTGCTGGGTCATGGCAGAAAACCCCGGGCCAGTACTGTGCACACAGCACTCTACCTAAAAAATCCATTGCACTGGCTCGAAGGATCCTTCCTAAATCTTCATTTGCAAAGCCAAGCCATGAATAAATAGGTTAATTGGGGTTTTTAGCATCATGAGGTGGAAGGGCCTGTTACCGTGCAGTATGTCTAAACTGAAATATTTAAATTGGCAATGATGCAAAGGGTGACTTGGATTCATGCATCAACATTCAGGGCTCACAACAAATCAGTTCTGTGTTCACGATAGTCCCATTGAGAAATAAGGAACAAATAAGCACCATGGGGGTCGGTGTTGGGGCCACAGTTAGTGTAGCGGTTAGTACCATGCCTTTACAGAGCCAGCGATCGGGGCTGGGGTTTAAATCGCACGCTGTCTGTACACGCTCCCCGTCTCCTGTTTTTCTGTTTCCTCCATCATTCATGGTGTAGGTTAATTGGACTCTTGGGCCAAAATGCCCTGTTACTGTGCAGCATATCTACAATTTAAAAAAATTATTTTTACGTTGTAGGTCAATAATTAGGATTGCCAAATAAATGCTTTGTGGTCAAGTTTGCAAAGGAGGAAACAGAAAGGCTGCAGACAGACTTAGATTAGGAAAAATGGGCAAAGTATTGTCAAATGAAATACAACGTTGGAAAATGTCTGGTCCTGCATTTTGGTACAATAACTAAAAGGGCAGCTTCTTATTTCGATGGGGAGAAAATTCTTAATTCAGAGGTGCCAAGGGACTTGGGAGTCCTCGTTAACCTCCAGGTTGAGTTGTTGGGGAAGAAGGCAAATGCAATGCTGGCACTCTACTCTAGAGGAATGGGATAGTAGAGCAAGGATGTGATGTTGAGGCCTTATAAGGCACTGGTGAGGCCTCACTTGGGGTATGAGGTACAGTTTTGGGGTTCTTATTGACAGTGAGGTGGATTCAGAAGATCCTGGAATGAAGGGATTAGCATTTGAAGAATGTTTGACGGCTCTTGGTCTGGACTCCTTGGAGTTCAAAAGAATGAGGGGGGATGTCAAAATAAGCATTGTGAATGCTTGAAAGGCCTGGACAGAGTAAATGTGGCAAAATTATTTCCTACAAGCGGGCAAAACTTAAGGATTTCAAACAGAGATGCGGAGAATTTTTTTTCGCCAGAGAGTGGAGAACTTTTGGAATTTGCTAACATGGGCAGATGTGGGGGGCCAGATGTTTGGGTGTATTAAAGGCAGAGATTGATGGGTATCAAGAGTTATGGAGAGAAGGCAGAGGGGGAATGGGAGAATGGATCAGCTCATGGTGGAATGGCGGAGCGGAGTTGATGGGGCCGAATGACTTCTACATCTTATGGTCTTATATGAACAGCAGGGACAGAAGCTATGAGAAGATAAGGTAGTGAGATCCAAACTAGATTAAGATGCACTTCAACATGTGCAGTTTATTTCAATGCAGCTTCAATAGATCAACAGTTCCTGATATTTACACTGTTCTGACTATCTGAGTCAGAAATGAGCATTGGTGGACATTAATATAAATTAAAGTTGTAACTGCAAGCCTAATCTACTGTATTTCAGAGACCAGTCTCTCACAAGCTATTACTGAACACTGCAGAAACTTTAGTCATGTCCATCAATCGCCCTTGGATTTAAATGGATGAGAAGTTGTCTATTGTGTTCTGAGATGTGTGTTGTCAGATCAAACAGTGGATGTTCAGCCAGATAAAACTCTAAGCATTGGCTCTTTCAATTCTTTATCTCTGTGGGAAGAACTTCCATTTATCAGCATCTCCCCTATCTCCACAGTATTTATTAACAGGTAAACGATTAACTCAGACATTATCACCAATGCCCTCCCACTTCCCCCCCCCCTTCCCTTCCCTGAAACATCACACATAAATATCCACTGCCTCAATGAACAGTGTACGATTAAAAAGATTTCTTCTTTGCGGACGGAGAGATTTAGTTTAATCGTGGCAAGTGTAAAATGGTCCAATGTAAGGAGATGACTAATGATAAGGCTCTTGAAAGTACTGATGTGCAGAGGGATCTGAAGGTCCCTCATTGAAAGTGGAGGCTCATCTGTATAGTGGAGTGAATAAAGCGTATGATATACTTGACTTCATTGAGCGGGGTATGAGTAAGGTAGAAGCCACGGTTAGTGTGGTGGTGAGTGCAACACTATTATAGCACCAGTGACCTTAGCTGTAAGGAGTTTGTACATTCTCCCTACATCTGCGTGGGTTTCCTCTGGGTGCTCAAAACAGAAAGGTGCTGTAGATTAATTGGAGCATTTGGGCGGCACGGGCTCATGGGCCGGAAGGGCCTGCAACCTTGCTGTATGTCTGAATTTTTTTAAAATAAATTTTGGTTAGGCTGCACTTTGAATGCAATTCTGGTCAGCCCCATTCCAGGAAGGATAGAAAAGTTTTGGAAAGGTACAGATTTACCAGGATGTTGCCTGGATTAGAGGGTATGAGCTAGGAGAGAGGAGAGTTTGAACAAATTTGGATTTTTTTTTTCCTCTGGAATGTAGGAGGCCAAGGGAGAGTTTATAAAGTTATCAGAATGATTGATAAGATGGATAGTCAGAATATCACCCCCCAGGAAAGAGTAGAACACCCTGGAAGACATGTTTAAGGTGAGGGAGAGGAAGTTTAAGGGAGATGTGCAGTGCAAATATTTTACACAGAGAGGGATGGGAGCCTGGATTGGGGTGCCAGGGGTAGTGGTGGAAGCTTACAGATAGACACATGAATATCTAGGTGCTCTGTAATTAGTAAAGGATTGCTTAAGGTGGTATGTGGGTGGAAAGAAAAAGTTTGAAAACCACTGCTTTAATTGTCCCTCATTGACTGGTTATGTGCACAGTTTCATAACTCCAAAGGAAATTGGAGCAGTGATTCTCGACTATCCCTTCCCACTCACATCCCACCTTAAGCAATCCCTTACTAATCACTGATGGCAGAGGGAATACTTAAAGTGGGGGGGGGGAAATAAATGATTGAGGACCACTGAATAGTTGTGGAGAAGGTTCACATAGGTCAGCACCACATTGTGGCCAGAAGGGCCTGTAGTGTGCTACAGTGTTCCATGCTCTAATGCCTCTGGATTGCATCGGCTTACCACTCGCTTAGTCATACATATTAAAAATCCAATGAATTAGAAAATAGTGTGATTGTTTTATTTTAAAAAAACTGCTGAAAGTTTTATACATGTCCAGCCAAAAGATCATCGTCTATTATCACTTAGGCAAAAGAAAGATAATGCAAACAATAATGAAAACAAAAACATATACAGAGATATTCTACATTTCAGGACTTTCCTGCTTTAAAATGCCTAGGACATGATGTTGGAAAGTATACACACAAGTTAACAAGATTCAATTGAAAGTAGATTATCTGTATTCTAAGAATGCCTTTACAGCAAGCTTATTTACTCCAAGAAGTGTCCTTTTTCGGTCTGTGTTAGTTCTTCCCAGAAGCAGCTACGTTTCCTGAACTGGGTCTAAATCCCGGAACTCCGCACCCAACAATGCCGTGGGGGGCATCTTTCCCAGAAGGATTGCAGCGGTTCAAGAAGGTGACTCACCATCACCTTGTGGTCAAGGGCTAGGAAATCAAATTCTGGCCTTGCCGGTAATGTCCACGTCCCTTTGATGAGTATTTTTTTAAAGGCCTTTGGAACCAATGAACTTGGCCAAACTCGTGGAGCAATGAAAGCTAACGGGTGCCCCCTCCGGAACTGCTGTGCAATCGATCACCAGCCTCTCCACGGATGCGTCAGTCAGCCCCATGACCCCGGCTGAGCCAATCTTCAGGTTAAACACATTCCCCACCCACCTCCCCTTTCCCCAGACTCCCTCCCACCAAAGGCAAGAAACCAGAGCGTTGTGGTGACAGAGGATGGACAGAGAGAATTTGGTGTTTTTTTTTAATGTCTGCTTTTAATATTAATATTGTTTATTTTAATCCCACCCCAAACTCTTGCTCAACTTTCACAAGTTCCAGAATGCCTTGTGAACTAATGCTTCACTTAAGTAGCCAAAGAAAATTATAGATCCACGATTGCTTGCTACAATACTCAAACATGCATCTAACAGAATCTAAAACAGAGATAAGCATAAGATATAGAGAAGAAATGTTTTGGCCATTAAGCATAAACAGGCACAAATGTCTTTGACGGAGGTTAATGATTCCCAAAGATGAAATGTACCATATTATCCATGTAAAGTAACTGGGCGCAAATGGTGGTGGCTTTGTGCGTGAACAAAAAGGCCAGGATTATAAAACACAGGCCCTCTGAAGCTAACTCTTTCAAAAATGAAAAAAAAAACGATAAAAGCTTTTCTTTTTTTTAACTCACTGCTATTTACAGTTGTTTACAAAGTTTCATAAATACAGTCCGCCTTGCTCAACACAGACTTGGAATCCAGGCAACTGAATTGTCCTTTTGATGAATCAGACGGAGAAACCACAGTTTTCAATACAGAGAGAAAAAAAAACGCTCCCTTATTTGTCCGTCAGTCCTGGAAACAAGAGCATAACACATAACTGGCACGTCAAGGATACTGAACATCACTTACTTTGAAACTATGAATGTCCTTTGTTGAACAAACAGCCAGTCCTTCAGTTTATATTTCTGTCTGCATCCATTCAATGACTCTAAAGAGGGTGGGATTCACGTGCTGCTCAACATGAATTATCAAGGGATCCAGCTGATACAGTGGATCAGTTGAATTTGTGTTCAAACGTTCTTCATTTATATATATATAAAAAAGATATTTGCTGTTTCTCCTCATTTGCTGTTTGCTGTCCCGTTCACATTGCTCGGTGTTGGAACAATTCGACCGGGGGACAGGACTATGTGAGCCCCGACATTCTCCCTTCCCGCCCACCCACTAACTAAATAAAGAGACGTGTTTATTTTCCGTGTACTTTTTGCAGGATCTAGGTGGTTTTTCCAGTGATAAAATGAGCTCCCTTCCCAACAAGTGCGGGGACCCCTCTGGTCCCAGGGTAAGGGGGCTATACCCGAGTCGTCGAGTGTGCGTGGGGCAAGTTTGTACTGTTCTGGCCACCGGCGAAGGTGTTGAACGTGTGCAAGGGCTGCATTGCAGCCAGCGTGTTGGGGATCATGGTGATGGTGTTGGGCGTCATGAGGGGGATGTCGTCCGGAGATCTCCTGAGCGTGAGCGTGTAGTCGGGTGGGCAGGTCAGCCTCAGGGTGTCGTGGGTCTGCATCGCCTCGCAGTCATGCCCATGCTCCAGCTGCTTCATCTGCAGGGACATGATCTCCTCGTTCTGCAGGTGCGCCAAGTCGTTGGCCGCCCCCGGCTGCGGGCTCTGCCGCCGCTGCGTTTCGTGGCGCCTCTTGTCCTTCTTGTAGTAGAGGGCAGCAAAGGCCAGAATATTGAGGAAAAGCAATGAGGCCCCCACGGCGATGGTCACACTCAGCTCCGTGGAATAGTCGCGCTTGTCCTCCAGCAGCACCGTCGTTTCTTCTGGGCTGGACTTGCGGGTTTCCTTCGCCTGCTTCGGGTTGCGGGAAGGTGAGAGCGGCGGGCGCTTGGTGGTGGAGGACCATAGCTTGCCGGGGGCACGCCGCGTCACGTATGGGAATGGTGTGGAGTCCGTCTGTGGGACCTTGGTGGTCGTGGAGACATACTGGAAGATCTCGTTCAGGTTGTGTAGGTGAGGGACGAGCTCCAGCCAGAAGGCGACCTTGGTGGCACGGTAATGTTCCCGGACCCTCGGCTTCAGGCCGATGTGCAGGTAAAGCTGGTCTTTGGGGTTGTACTTAGACCAAGCGACCTCCTCAAACCGGTTGGGTTTTGTGTGGATGAACTTCGTGTCTTGCGGCACAGGTTGATTTGGATCGCTGAGGTGGCAAGAAAACAGGAAAGGTTTGTAAACAACAAATGTTTTTTTAATCTGGTGTCACATCTCCTCCACAAACAGAATCCTCAACAACCAATTCATTCAGAATCCATAGAACATTACAGCACAGAAACAGGCCTCTTTGACCCTTCTAGTGGTGGTGATATCACCACCAGCCTACTGGTGACCTGAATGGACCACCTATGAGGCTGACTCCACCTGGTCGACCATCAATCAGCTGACCTGAATATAGACCTGAGCTGGCCCCTCCTGAGCCAGTCACACAGGGAGTAACCGAGGCATGAACTGGTGTTCAGACTTTAACTAGAATAAAGCCTGTTGTTCAGTCTTTCGAGTTTTGTGCTTTCTTGCTGCTACCTCAGCTCCCCACACTAGTCTATGCCAAACCATTTTTATTTTGCCTAGTCCCAGTCCATATCCCTCCATACCTCTCCCATCCTTGTACCTATCCAAATTTTTCTTAAATGTTAAAATTGAGCCCGCATTCACCACTCTCTGTGTGAAGGTTCACCATTATGTTCCCCCTAAACCTTTCCCCTTTCACTCTTAACCCATGTCCTCTGGTTTGTATCTGAATAATCAGAATTTATTGTCACGAAGATGTCACAAAATTTGTTGTTTTGCGGTAACAGTTACTGTATGTAAACCCTCTTACAAAATAAAGACAGTGTTTGTGGTTCGTTGATCATTCAGGAATCTAATGGCAGCGGGGAAGAAGCTGTCCTTGTGCCGCTGAGTGCTCGTCTTTAGGCTCCTGTACCTTTTCCCCGATGGTAGCAGAGTGAAGAGGGCCTGGCCTGGGTGGTGGGGGCCTTTTAGGATAGAGGCTGCTTTTTTAAGTTTAAAACAATCAGGGACTAATTTAAGAACTGTTATTCTCTTTTTTTTTTCTTTTTTTCTCTCTGCACAATTCAGTTTTCTTACATGTGTAAGTTAGCACAGTTTTTTTACACTACCAATTAGTGGTAATTCTGCCTCACCCGCAGGAAGAAGAATGTCATGTGCGCTCTCTGACAATCAATCTGAACTTTGAATTTTAAACTGTACCAACGATGGAGGTTGTTTTGCGAGCAGTCCAATTAGACGTCTCATGCATAACACAAAAAGTAAGATACTGCACTAAAGGGCAGAGTGATGGAGAGATTTTGATTTCAATTTTAAAAAGGCAACCGAGTTTAACTACTTTGGGGTTCATTCAGGATTCTTAGAAGAGATGACTCTAATCAGATAATTTAACATGAAGGTCTGTAACATTAGAATATGAGGTGCAGTTTTCCTAAGGGAATTTGCATTGTATTCGAGCATTGTATATAAGACAATGTGTGAACTACTTTTGATTCATATTCCGTATTGTATTTTATAAAGTTGTGTGGTTAATATGTACCATGTAATATTTCTCTCTTCCAAATCAATAAAAATATATTAAAAATAAATGGAGTCTGATAACGGCAGGAAAGGAACTGACCATGAATCTGGAGGTGTGAGATCCCACACTCGTGAATCTTCTTCCTGACAGTAAGGGGGTGAAGAGAGTGTGACCAGGATGGGATGAGTCTTTAAATGTGTTAGTTGGCTTTCCAAGGCTGCCAGAGTTGATGGAGGTGGGGCATAGGGTGGGTCTGTGTGATGGCTTGAGCCACGTTCGCCACCCTCTGCAGATTCTTGCAGGCTTGGGTGGGGCAGCTGCTGTCCCATGCAGCGTGGCGCCCTGACAGGATGCTTTTAACGTGGCACCTGTAGAAGCTGTTGAGGGATGTAGGTGAAGAGCCAAATGTCCTCGGGCTTCTGAGGAAGTAAAAGCACTGACGCGCTTTCTTGCATGTCACACTGATGCGGGAGAACCAGGACAGGTCACTGGAGATGGTTTACACCCAGGAAATTAAAGCTCTCAGCAGTGAGCCCTTTTTGGTGGGGTGACAATGTGTCTTGGTGCTTCGAAAGAGGATGAATAAAGAAATAGAACATGAGGTCTCACAAAGTAAGATACTGGAACGTTCTATGTTTCCTGTTTCCTGCTTGGAATTCAGGAACGGGCGGGATGTAGGGTGTCAGCACATCTAATCTCTTTGCCCTAAACTCACAACCAATAGCCTACTCGTTCAAAGGGCCGTATGCAGGTTCTAAGTACTGTCTCAGCTTTATGGAGGAACATATATATGGGGCAGCAAAGTGGTGCAGCTTGATTAAATTAAACATACAACAGTGTAACGGGCCAATTCGGCGCTAAGGCTCCATGCTGCCCAAATTACACCCCATTAACTTACACCCTGGTAGGTTTTTGAAGGGTGGGAGGAAACCGGAGCCCCCGGAGGAAACCCAGGCAGCCATGAGGAGCATGTACAAACTTCTTGCAGGCAGAACGGGGTTAAAACCTGGGTCTGGTCCTGATCAGTGGCACTGTAGAGGCGTTGGACTAACCACTAGACCAACCCTGTTGAGTTGCTGGCTCAAGGCTCCAGAGACCAGGTTCAATCCTGACCTCCGGGGCTGTCTGTAAGGAGCATGCCCATTCTCTGAGTGGCTGCGTGGCCTCCACTGGGACCTCTGGCTTTCTCCCATGTCCCAAAGGCATGTGGGCTGGTGAGTCAATTGTAAATCGTTTCCCAATAGGTGGTTGAGTGGCAGAATTTGGGGTGGGAAATTAAATTTAAATCTTTAAAGTCTATTTATAAAACGGTAGAAGCCATTTCTGGCCATTGAGATCTGTGCCATCCAATTACACCCAAATAACATACAACCCGCACGATTTAGAGGGTGGGAGAAAACCGGTGCACACAGAGGAAACCCATGCAGGTCACAGGAAGTACATGCAGACTCCTTACAGACAGCATTGGATTCGAACTTGGGTTGCATTGTGCAAATTACTGTGCTAAACTTGCCACTCACATAATGAGTGCTCCTCAACCATTTTTTATCTACTCACATACCACCTTAAATAATCCCTTACAAACTACAGAGGGCCTATGGCATCCTCCAGCATCGGTACTCTGTGGTAAGTAGGGGATTACTTAAGATGGTATATGAATTTGGGAAAAAACTGGTTGAGAACCACTGGCATAAGGACTTGGAGCGGTGGTTGCCCGTCCAGCCTGTCAAGCCTGCTGATGTTTTATTTCTGCCCACATTGATGAGAATGACAGAAAAATAAAAAGTGAGATTGATTAATGGGATCCAGGGAGGATCAGGTGAAAATGGATGGTTGATGGATAGCAGGAGCTTGAAGGGACAAAGAGCCCATTTCTGTGATGTAGGATGTCAAAGAGCTCAATGGAGGAATTGGCCACTCAGCTTCACCTAGTTGGTCTACTATTAGATCACGAATGATTCTTCACCTGAGCATTGTTGTATAATCCCCTCAATATCTATAATTAACCGGCCCTCAACCACTGAACCTCTGCAGCCCTCTTAGGAGGAGATCAACAGAGAGCCTATGCCATCCAATGAAGGAACATCACCTCATCTTAGCCTTGAATGGCCCATGACCGCTCCCCCCCCACCCCGGTTCTCAGTACCCCAATCTCAGCTTCGATCTCATAAGAGTGAAGAAATTGAATGTATCTCTGCCTTCCATTGATCATTCCAAGCAATCATTTGGTCTCACCTTCCCTTAATTCAAATGTATTCATGGTTTTAATCAACCAATAGCAACAGGAACCAAATGAAAAGAGGAGGCCCTTTGGAGGAAAGAGGAGAATGGCAACATCGTGGGATGGCACCATTGGCAAAGCGGTTAGCAATCGGGACCAGGGTTTGAATTCCGCACAACCTGTGAGTACTTTGCATGTTCTGCCTGTGTCTGCATGGTTTTCCCCCCTGGGAGCTGCAGGTTCCTCCCACCGTTCAAAAATGTAGCGGAGATGTAGGCCAATCGGATGTAATTGGGTGGCACGGACTCATGGGCTGAAATGGCCTGTTACCGTGCTGTATGTCTAAATTAAAAATTCAATTAAAATGGATCAAACACAGCAATACCAAAGTTATGATAACATAACCCTACCCCTCTTAGAGTATGATGTGCAAACCCTGGTTGTTCAATGGAAGTGGGGATCTGAAAGGGGTACAGAAGAAATTTACCAGGATATTGACGAAACTAGGCCTTTCCTCTTCGGAGCAGGGAAGGATGAGAGGTCTCAATGGAAGTATACAAGATTATGAGGGGCTTAGGTAGGATGGACAGCCAGCCAGGGGTTGAGGGCTGCCTGAGCTCACCGGAGCTCTGCTCCAGCACCTTAAGGAGGCAGCTCCGACACCTTATGGGGCCCCACCAGGCACCTCCGGCACCTCCTTGTCGCTGTCTTTTGGTGAGCTCTGGCACCCAAAAAAATAAGCCCTGCACCTCTGCAGCCAGCACCTTTATTTCCCAGATTGACAATAGCAAGCGCGAGAGGACATCTGTTTGAGCTGAGCAGAGGAAAGTTCAGGGGAGATCTCAAAGAGTGGTGGGTGTCTGGAATGCATTGATCTGGATGGTTTTGGAGGCTGGTACAATAGGGACGTTCAAAATACTCTTAGACAGGCAGATGCATGTAAGAAAAATAGAGGGTGTAAGATAGAACCATAGAACACCACAGCACAGAAAAGAGGCCATTTGGCCCTTCTATTCTGTGCCACACTATTGTTCTGTGGACTCCAGTGGTTCTCAACCTTTTTTTCCCCCACTCACATACCACCTTAAGTAATCCCTTATTAACAACAGAGCCCCTCTCCCATAGGTGGTATGTGAGTGGAAAATAAAAGGCTGAGAACCACTGCCCCAAACTTCTCCCCTTTCCCCCTTAATCCATGTCCTCTGGTTTGTATCTCTCCAGCATCAGTGATGCCCTTCATCATTTTGTTCACTGCAATGACACTAATTTACCATAGCTTACAAACAAATAAAGAATACAACTCACTCATTTCTCTCAGCACACCGTGAAGTCGACTTCCTTTTTTATTGTTCACTAGACACAACATTGTGTTCTTCAACTCCCCAAACACCACCCAGCCAAAACCCTCTGACCTTCTCATTGGCTCACCGCCACACGGGGATCCTGATGCTCTCACTCTCCTCCTCCCAACAAAGGTAAGTACGCGACCGTGACAGCACCTCTGTCAAATCTCACTTCACTCTTCTACGCCCCAGGGAATACAGTTTAACTTCTCCCTGTAACTCAGTTCCACAAGTCACAGAAACACCCTTGAGAATCTTCTCTGCCCTCTTTCAATTTTATTCACATCGTGGGCCAGAAGGGCCTGTTACCATGCTTTGTCCATAAAAATAGAGAGTGGTATGTTCTTGGACGTGCAGCCAGGGGTACCGGTGGAAGCAGATATGATAGAAGTGTTTAAGAGGCTTCTAGATGGACATGCAGGAAGTGGAGGGATTTGGATTGTTTACAAGCAGCAGAAATTTTGCTTAAATTGGGCATCATGCTGGCCAAAGAGCCTGTTCCTGTGTGGTATTTTCTATGTGTGTTGGAAGCACCAGATTCAAACCTAGGTCATCATTATGGAACCAGCAATCCCGGTTCGAATCCAGCGCTAAGTGTCAGGAGTTTGTGGGCTCTCCCCATATCCATGCCAATTTCCTGTGGATGCTCTGGTTTCCAACCACATTTCAAAGATGTAAGGGATTTTTAGGTTAATTAAGGCATGTGAGTGGCACGGGTTCATGGGCCGGAAGGGCCTGTTACCGCGCTGTACCTCTGAATTATTTTTTACACACTTCAGCTCAGAAAACCAGATCAATAGGAGAAACTATAATCTCTGCTGGTGGGGGCGGATGGGAGGTGGGGGGGGGCGGGTGGAATACAATCTGATGGGATATCACAGTGGTGCTGTGGTTCAGTTATGGAAGAGGCATTTGGACATTTCACCCATTGTTCCGGACTTCACACTTCCTATAGGGGACAGAGGAGCCTATTTTCATGACATAGGATTCTCTGACTCCAATTACCAATTTACATGAGATCTTCTGGGGAAAAATTGGGCTTTAAATGGCCCCAGGAAAATGCACGCATTCCCCCCATGGGGTCGGGATTGTTGGGCAGAAAGGAAATCAGAACAGTGAGCTGCTGTGAGATGAGGACAATGGGAGCAATGAAATGAAACGGCTGTGTTCTTTGCCACGTGCTTGCAGCAACGGAAGTGACATTTTGTGAGACCATTCTTACACCCACCATTTTGTGCCTGGAGCAACTTGGAACTGGTATTTGACATGGTCAGGCTCAGAAACAGGTCAACGGAACACATGTTCAGGCTGCCGCCAGGGGCATATCGCAATGAAAGAACATAAGAAATAGGAGCAAGAGTTGGCCATCCGGCCCATCGAGCCTGCTCCGCCATTCAATAAGATCGTGGCTGATCTGACCATTGACTCAACTGCCTTTTCCCCATATCCATTAATTCCTTTTTTATGTAAAAATTTGAAGTAACCTCAACTGCTTCCCTGGGCAGAGAATTCCATAGGTTCTCTACTCTCTGGGAAAAACAGTTTTTCTCATCTCCATCTTAAATCCACTCCCCTGAATCTTGAGGCTATGTCCCCCAGTTTCGGTGAATAAAGTAATTAAATCTTGTCACTTTGGGCCAGATCCAATGACAGAGTAGATGAGGAGAGAGTGAAGACTTGCAAGGAGCTGATTGGACAGAGGAATGTGGCAGAGTTGTTTCTCATGGTCAAGCACGAGGGCAAAACTTCAGGATTGAAGGGTGCCCATTTAAAACAAGTGACCTGGAGGAATTTCTTTAGCCAGAAAGCAGTAAACCTCTAGAATTTGACATCACGGTCGGCTGTGGAGGCCAGGCCTTTGGATGTACTTAAGGCAGAGATTGATAGATATCTGAATAGTCAGGATATCAAAAGTTATGGGGAGAGTGGGACTGAGTGGGAAAAGGGATCAGCTCGTGAGGCAATGGTGGGGCCAACTCAATGGGCCAAATGGCCCACCTCTGTCCTTACATCTTACGGACTAAATGTGATGCAGAATGGCCAGATGACCCTTGGCCTCAAAAATCGAGTCACAGTGATCTGAAGTGCAATTGGAGAATTTGGGGGAAAGAACAGTAAAATCTCTGGCGAACCAATCCTCGTGGAAGTGAAGGAAACTTGGGAGATTTAATTGGGATCAAGAAGAAAGATTTCAGTTCTCGGGTATTTCCTCTTCTATGATTGTTTTGGGGAAGGTCAGAGACACCTCAGTGTGTGGACAAACAGACAGTCAGTTTTGTATGACTTGCATGTTAGTGTTAACCATATCAATACAGGTATTTGGTCAATATAGATTTTTCAGTCTTTTGAACCATTGTGGAGGGTGATCAGGACTTAACACAGGTCACTGGCCCACTGCGGCAGCGGTGCAGCATCTGAGGTCAACTTTGTGGCCCCATACTCACCCGGTTTTTGCAAAGTTGGTCCAGTAGGTCATCACCACGGCACTTAGCATCACGTCATTTTTCGAGAAGTTGCAGGGGAAGAAATCAGAGGGTCCGATCATGGGGACGCCAAACACGTAGGGGACCTCGTCACCATGCGCTGCGTCAGACCAACCGGGCTTCATGTCACTCTGGCAGTGATGGTAAAAGGCGTAGAAGTAGGTGGGCGAGCCATACTGGGCATGCAGGTCTGCCGTAGCTACCGCCGGTGCCACCCACTGGTGGTCAGTGAAAAGCGCTACTAGTGTCTTCCGCCGTGTCTCCGGGTTCTCCTTGTCCGCCCAGTCGGTATACATGAACTTGATAGTCTCCCTCAACGTGTCCTTGCCCTCAGGGTAGCCATAGAGGTTGTCAACGAAATTGGAGACGGCAAAGTCAAAGTCGCTGGCCGAGATGCCATCCTCATTGTCCACCATGTTTTCCACAAACTTCAGCCCTTCCCCTTGGTTGACGCCCAGCATGATATCGTAGTTCAGGAACTCCCCTTGCTCCATGAGGATCTGGGGGTCGTCTGGGATGACATCCCCGTCGATGACTGGCCCGAAGGCGATGTGGTAGCGGGCAGGCATGATGTCCTGTTCAATCAGCTCCTTGTAAGTCTTCATGCGCAGGCACTCCACCAGGTTGATGGTATCAAGCATGCTGCAGCCCACCTTCTCCGCCAGCAGGCGGGTGTACTTGGCAGGCTGGTAGTTCACCGCCCAGCTGGATAGGGCTGTCCCACTCTGGATTATCGCCTTCTGGAAGAGACCTGTTGGTTGAAGAAAAGAAAGCAAGTCAAATGTTGTCTCCGATCTGCAGGGCCGGATTAAGGCCTACTGATTCCATAAACACAGCCCAGCAATGATTCCCCTCAACCTTTCCATTGTCTAACAAGACATTAGGATTCAATAAGTTGTGAATGTGAAATAACAGATTAAAAATTCAGTTTTCTTCCAGGCCAGTACCCACATATTAAATATGTTTCTTTTTCATTTATTATCCCCCCAATGGGCTTTTAACCATAGTTCAGCTACACCATGGTAAATCTAGCACTGGAAAAAAAAACTCTATGGTACCCCCTTCCCTTGGTGCCCAAAGCACCTGCTTATTTTGCTCAATGGTTCATCCAGGCCTGCAGTTCTGCATTACACCAGCACACTGGAGAAACTCAGCAAGTCATCAACATCCATAGGAAGCAAAGGGTAAACATGCTTTCAGACCCTGGACCCTTCACCAGGCTCTGAAACTTTGTTTCAGATATATACCGATATACTTACAATTCAAGAAACCTTCTATTATCACGCAGTGGTCCTCAACCTTTTGTTTTCCACTCACATACCCCTTTAAGTCATCCCTATGAAATGTTTGCATGATATTTCCCCCTTCAGTTGCCTAAATTCCAATGAATACAGACCAAGCCCTGAAAAGAGATCCTCATATGTTGACCCTTTCATTCCTAGAATCATCCTTTTGAACCTCCTCTGAACTCCTCAAGGTCCTATCTCTGCCACCATCTCAGGCCGCTCATCCCAGATACCAACTCCTCTTTGTGAGACCTTTTAAACCTTCTCCCTCTTGCCTTAAACCTACAGCCCTATGCTTCACGTCGTCAGAACTGGGGAAGTCCTCTCTGCACCGATGCTGGTCCAATGGTCTCCTGTAATTCAGATTTCCAGCATCTGCCATGCCTCAGAGACCCATTGTGGTTTTGCTTTGTGTGCCTGTCTCTCTCTCTCTGGTTCTCAATTCTCCAGACATTCAGTGTCACTCAATCTGCTTTTGGCCTCTATTTGATCACAGACAAGCCCAAATTTCCCCTTGTTCTCCTGCCATCACTGCGTGGACAGAGAACATGGAACGACAAACACAGGACTCTGCAGCTGTTGGAATCTGGGGAGACAATTAACTGATTTCTCTCTCCAATGGATGCATGCTCCTGTTTTATAATGAATTAAGATCCAGATTGCTCTCTCAGGGACAACTAAAATATTTATATCTTCCGCATACAGTTCCCAACCCATTTTCCAAGGTGAAATGAAGCTTTCTTCACTAGATTTTGTTTAATTTTTTTTAAATTTAGACTTACAGCATGGTAACAGGCCTGTTAAGGGTTTGCAGTCTTCTCCATCTTTAACCTTTCCAACAGTTTGCCCTTAATTTTCCATTTGAACTTCTTCCAACTTAAATCTGCTTCTTTTTCAAGAATGACATCTGATCTGTTCAGTGGATCCAGCGTCCCCTGTTTTTATTTTAGCTAATCATCTTCGTAAAAATAATTAAGGTAAAGGTTCCATTATTGTCACGTAGTACTACATTTAAAATGCAGCGTACATGAAACTCTGTAACTTTTGTCTGTCCTAAGTCAGACAGAGAGTCACCACTCTGTCCAGCTACCCTTACAGAAACCTACAGCACCTGGTGTTCCGAGGCAGTCCCCGACAATCAGACAATCCCCGGCGTACGCAGGCTATTAGGCTTCTATTCAAATCTATCTAATTCTATACATTTCTATATAATTCTCTACAAAATGGCTTTGATGCAGCAACTTTTCTATTTTAATCAGATCTTGTGTATTTACATTTGCCTTTGCAGCCCCCAACCTTTCTTCACAACGGTGCTAACTTTTCGACAAAAGCTGATTTAATACAAGAACGATTCCTGGAACTAAGAATAAATGAGCTGATCCATAATACCTTGCTGCAATTGAATGCATTATCCTCTGATTGGTTTTATGTCAGATTTCATGCAATATGATCAGTTCCACAGAGAAAGAGGTTGCAACTAATTAATTAATATTCACGACATGCCAAAGTTTGTTTCAGCACTTGAAATAAATGACTGATACACATCCCCTGGAATAATTATACCATTACAGGGTCAAGTCAAAACCTGCTGCTGCAGGGTCCAAGGAACATTCTGTAGTTACCAGAGTCCAATGATCAATCTACTTTGTAGAGCCCCAGAATAAATGGACCATTCAAGAAGCCTCCATTAGCATTGCAGAATCCCAGCCTAATTTTACCATTAGAGTGACTTGGAACAAATCTACTGCTGCAGAGCTCGAGAATAAATTTACCATTTCAGTCGCCTGGAATGATTTAACAAATAAAAGGTTTCTATCGCAAATTTACTGTTACAATTGTGCCAGTGTTGAGAAATCCTAGAACAGCCATTCTCAACGGGGCTGTCACAGCGTATTTCAGTAAAAGCCTTGATTTCTTTTCACCTCCCGTCACATAAATATCTTTAAAATGTTTTTGTTACGTAGTCCGTCGGACAGAAGTACGGAAGAAACCAACTAAACATGCCTGCTTCACTGGAAAGGGGAGGGGGGGGAGGTGACAAACGGTTGAGCAAAATCCTCAGGGGTGGTGGGGAGGGGGTTGGGGGTTGGGGGCATAGCCGATAAAGAAAGGTTGAGGATGGCTCTCCTGGAATATTGTTTAAGAATTCAAAAATAACTGTCCTCAGACAAATGTATCATTGCAGAACCTTAGAATAGCTGTTAAGGAGTTCAGGGAAAAATTTATTGTTAAAATGAACAGAACTCTACTGTTAGAACTACAAAATAAATCTACAATAACCAGGCCCCAAGTAAATTATGAAATTCTAGAACACATGAAGAAACAGAGCCGTAGAACAAATTATTTGTGCAATTCTACCAGCATCTGGAACAAATCCATCAATACAGGGTCCTGAAATAAACCTATTTTGACAGAACACCGTAACATATTCATGATAGAGTCTCATAAAAACCTTCAGCCCTTGCTCAAATCTATCGCTGCAGAATCCCAGCATAATTTACTGACAAATCCACTGGTGAACACTTTGGGAAGAAACCTTCCAATAACGATTCCAAGAATAAATGTGCCTTTGCAATGTCTGCAACAATTGTGGCATAAATCTGTTGATACAGAATCCTAGAATAAACCCATAATGACATGACTCTAGCAAGTGGGCTGTTCAAAGAAATCTACCTTTACATAATTAAAATGAAATACCACTGTTGAGTCGAAGAAAGCTCTACCACAACCATGTCCATCTATCCTTGTGAGGTAGAAGGGCACTTTGGTTGACTGAATCAATGTCAGATCCCAGTTCCCCATTATCTATCCTGACAGCTTATTATTCCCACCTGTCTATTAACTCCCCCTGGGCTCTGCGCATTAAGAGACATTTATAGTGGCCAATTTGCACCAATTTGGGATGTGGAAGGAACCAAGAAATGTCTATCCATGGTCTCATTCACTGCCAAGCCGAGGCTACCCACAAACTGGAACACACCACCTAATATTCTGTTTGACCTCCAGTTTCTGTTAGGCCCCACCCCTGTTTCTCTCTCTCTCTCTCTCTCTCTCTGTTTCTCTATCCCTCTGCCTCCTTTCTTCTAGCTCCCTGTCCTTTCCCTCTCCGTTCAGAGACATACCCCTTCCCCATCACTTTCGGCCTTTTTCTCTCCCTCTCTCCCTCCCTCCCTCCCTCCCTCCCACCTCTATCCACCAATTACCTCTTGTCTATTGGTCTATGTTCCTCCTTCTGACCCTTCCCTCCTTTTTATAAGGAGCACCTGTCTGCTTTCTTGATGAAGGGTTCAGACTCGAACTGTTGGTTATATCAATTTGCTTCAGATGGACACTTTTGTGTCTCCAGCATTTTTATGCATTGCACAACATTCACAAAAGACATTCCTGTTTAATGAATTATTGAATGTGTTGGTTCCAATATTAGAACAGAAAATATATTCAACAGTAACAGTCAGAACCTTGCAGCACAGAAACAAGCCCCTTTGGCCCTTCTAGTCTGTGCCAAACTATATATTTTTCCTAGTCCCACTGACCTGCACCCAGTCCGTAGCCCTCCATACCTCTCCCATCCATGTACGGGTCCAAATCCTACTTAAATGTTAAAAGTTGAGCCCGCATTCACCTCTTCAGCTGGTGGTCCTGTCCTTCAGCCTAGTGCCTAACTCCGTGAACTCTCCTTGCAGGACCTCCTCACCTTTCTACCCATGTCGTACCCTATATGCACCATGACATCTGGCTGCTCACTCTCCCTCCTGAGAACACTGTGAACTCGACCTGATTTGTCCTAAGAATGAAAGGCTCAATCCCAAAACATTGGTTATGTTTCTTTATCTTTACTATAGAAAGTTCATTGTCTGATCTGCTGAGTTTCTCCAGCATTATTTTGTCACTTTCCTGTTTAACCCTCTGTATTAAAGTCTTTGAACAACTTAAAAAATTGGGACTTCCAAATTAAATCTACCACTGTAGCTTCTTAAACTAAATATGGTATTTCAGTGCTCTTGAATAAATTGGCTATTACTGATTTTATAGGCGAAGTTTCTGCTAAAATCTCCAGGGACAAATCAACTGTTAAGAGTCCTAGAATATTCTTCTTTGGCTTGGCTTCGCGGACGAAGATTTATGGAGGGGGTAAAAGTCCACGTCAGCTGCAGGCTCGTTTGTGGCTGACAAGTCCGATGCGGGACAGGCAGACACGGTTGCAGCGGCTGCAGGGGAAAATTGGTTGGTTGGGGTTGGGTGTTGGGTTTTTCCTCCATTGCCTTTTGTCAGTGAGGTGGGCTCTGCGGTCTTCTTCAAAGGAGGTTGCTGCCCGCCAAACTGTGAGGCGCCAAGATGCACGGTTTGAGGCGATATCAGCCCACTGGCGGTGGTCAATGTGGCAGGCATCAAGAGATTTCTTTAGGCAGTCCTTGTACCTTTTCTACTGTTCTAGTATCTGACTGTAGAACTCGTCGAAAGAACCAAAGACTTGTTGATCCAAACCAAGGCTTTTATTAGCAAAAGACAGGAGCTCTTCACAGGTGGCCGACCAGTCCGGAATGATCCGACCTGGCTAGGGACACAACCCTTTAAGGCCCAGACAGTAGGCATGGCTTAGCTCTCAGCCAATCGCTGCAATCACAGTCTAGATACTGTAACTATATACACTATATACATTGGTGATAGATCTGGACTATCACACTGACCCATTCAACAAATCTAGAATTAAAAAGCTGAGAATAGATCTGACACCACGGTGTCTTGGAAAAAAATCTATGTTGCATTATTGAAGAATACGTATACCAACAAAAGATTTAGAAGAAATCTATCACAATAACAAGCCTTCTATTATAGTCTTGGATAAATCAAATGGATGCAGAGATCTAGAGAGAAACTTTTATGAAAATATTTGAGAATTTACCATTGGAAACTCTCCATATAACCATATAACTATTTACAGCACAGAAACAGGCCAGTTCGGCCCTTCTAGTCCATGAACAATTTCACCCACCTAGTCCCACTGGCTCGTATTCGGCCCATAATCCTCCACACCTCTCCCATCCGTATACCTATCCTTGAATATTAACATCGATCTCACTTCTACCACCTCTGCCAGATGTTCATTCCATACCCCCACCACCTTCTGCGTGAAGAATTTCCCCATCATGTTTCCCTTAAACTTTTCCCCTTTTACTCTCAATCCATGCCCCCTTGTTTGAATCTCCCCCACTCTCAATAGAAAAAGCCTGTCCCCATTGACTCTATCTTTCTCCCTTATAATTTTGAATACATCTATTAAATCACCCCTGAATCGTCTACACTCCAGGGAATAAAGTCCCAGCCTGCTCAACCTTTCCATGTAACTCAAACCCTGAAACTCCGGCAACATTCTCGTAAACCTCCTCTGCACTCTCTCTATACTGTTTATATCCTAACTGTAATTTGTGATCAAAACTGCATACGATATTGCAAATTTGGCCTCACCAATGCCTTATACAACTTCAACATAACATCCCAACTCCTGTGTTCTATACTCTGATTTATGAAAGCCAACATACTAAATGACTTTCTCACCACCCTGTCCACATGTGATTCAACTTTCATGGAATTATGTACTATGGCTCCTAATCCCTTTGCTCCACTGCACTCCTCAGTTGTCTACCATTTAACGTGTATGTCCAATTTTGATTAGTCCTACCAAAATGTAGCACCTCACATTTATCAGTATTAAACTCCATCTGCCATCATTCAGCCCACTCTTCTAACAGTCCTCTATCTAAGCTTTGATAATCTTCCTCACTGTCCACAACACTGCCAAACTTTACATCATCTAGATCGTTAATATATATTTCAAACAGCAGTGTACCCAATACCGATCCCTGAGGCATTCCACTCAACACCGGCCTCCAATTTGACAAACAATTTTCCACTACTACTCTCTGGCATCTCCCATCCAACCATTGTTGAATCCATCTCACTACTTCATCATTAATACCTAATGCTTCCGCATTCCTTACTAACCTGTTATGGGAAACCTTCTCAAAAACCTGACTAAAGTCCAAATAGACAACATCCACCACCTTCCCTTCAACAACATTTTTAGTTACCTCCTCGAAAAACTCTATAAAATTTATTAAACATGATCTGCCCCATACAAAACAATGTTGACTAGTCTGATCAGTCCCTGTCCTTCCAAATAGTTGTACATGCCATCTTTCCATTAATTTACCCACCAGTGACGTCAGACTTACAGGCCTATAATTACCAGGTTTATTCAAGTAAGTTCACTCAAGTAAGTGAACAGCTGCACACTCTTTAGAGTAAATCAATGGTTCTCAACCTTTTTCTTTCCACTCACGTACCACTTTAAGTAATCCCTCTGCCATTGGTGCTCTGTGATTAGTAAAGGATTGCTTAAGTTGGGATGTGAGTGGGAAGGGAAGGTTGAGTATCCCTGCTCGAGACTCAATTGTTACTGAAATATTTTGCTTGAGAAAAATTGTCATTGACCCATTTCCTTTGGAGTTCTGAAACCATGCACAAAACGAGTCAATGAGGTACGATTAAAATAGATCCCTTTGTGGCATCCTCTACATTGGAGAGACCGGTCGCAGACTGGGAGGTGGCTTCACTCAGCACCTCTGCTCCGTTTGCAACCACAGCGACCTCCCCATGACCAACCACTTCTCTCCCACACTCACATATCTGTCCATGACCTTGTGCACTGTCCCACCCAGACCACCAGCAGACGAGAGGATCAACACCTTATTTTCCATCTGGGCACCCTCCAGCCAGATGGCGTGAACATTGACTTTACTGCCTTCCACTAAACCTGGTCATCTTTTTCTGCTTGTCCAGTTCTTCCATCCACCCAGCCATCCCTCCTCCCCCGTCATTGCTGCTGTCCCCTTCCTCCTTTTTCCACCAATCGTCTCCTGCCTTTGCTACCCCCGCCACACACCCACCGCAGTCTTTTGCTCGGACACCTGCCGGCATTCTCTCATACCTCGATGAAGGGCTCAAGTCCGAAACGTCGGTTCTGTATCTTCACCTTTGCAACATAAAGGACCCTATTTGACCTGTTGAGCTTCTCCGGCATTTTGTGTTTTTTTTAACTTCAACCACGGTGTCCACAAAATTGACTTCCTAACTGCTTAGTTCCTTTTAGTTTTCAGTGACCTCTGTACAAGGAGGTTAAGAACAATGTGCATATTGTCATTTCCCAATTACGCTCCAATGAAAACTTCCCCAGCATTGCTGTCTTGTTCTTTGTTAATTGCTGAGCAACTGGGAATTATCGTAAAAATCACAGAAATGCTGGAGGAACTCAGCAGGTCTGGCAGCATCCATGGGAGGTAAATATATAACCAAAATGTTGGCCTGAGGGTGGGGAAAAGGGATATCTTTACCTCCTATGGACACTGTGAGACCTGCTAAGTTCTTCCAGCATTTCTGCGTTTTTACAACAATCATGGCATCTGCAGACTTTTGTCCTTCACTCTGTTGGGAATTATTGGTCACTAGAGGTTATTTGCCTTATCTACTGCCTGGGTACCCTCCAAATGGATGACATTAACATCAAATTCTCGCTAAAACCCCCTTCTGCTTTCCTCTAACCTCTCTCTCTCTCTCTCTCTCTCTCTCTCTCTCTCTCTCTCTCTCTCTCTCTCTCTCTCTCTAGGCCCTTTCATGCCAGTCCTCCACATGGAATCTATCTATAATGCAGAGGGGAAACATGGAACTTACCTTTCATGTCAAGTGGCACCTTGTAGCGTCCTCTGGAGCTGACGGAGGTGTCATCAGCCTACCCCTAACCAGCTGCAGCGCTCCACCGATTATCCTTCCCTGAGAGGGATTGCTTTTGGCATCTCAGAGCGTCCACAGCACATTCAAGAAGGTAAGTCCCCTGACGTAATGGCGGAGAATCTCCACCTTTACAGTCGGGCTTTATCATTGCATGAAAAGGCATTCTCTCACTCTCTCTCTCTCTCTCTCTCTCTCTCTCTCTCTCTCTCTCTCTCTCTCTCTCTCTCTCTCTTCCCTTTTCCCTCAGTCTCCTTTCACAGAGCCAAAATCAATTCTTACCTCACATTGTATCCAATCACACCTTTGGTTTGTTGGATGGGACTTCTCCCATTCCTCCATCCTTCTCTCTCATTCTTTATTGAGATACCTGCCTTCTTTTTGCTTATACCTTGAAGAAGGGCTCAGGTTTGAAATGTTGGTAACATAGATTTACCTCCTATGAACTCCACAAGACCGGCTGAGTTCCTCCAGTATATAACCATATATAACCATATAACAATTACACTACGGAAACAAGCCATATCGCTTCTTCTTGTCCCCACCGATTTAAGTGAAACTCCACTAGTTCCACCTACCTGCTCCTTGCCCATAACCCTCCAAACCCCTCACATCCATGCACTCATCCAACCTCCTCTTAAATTACAAAATTGACCCTGCTGCAACCACCTCTTCCGGAAGGTCATTCCACTCAGCCACCACTCTCTGAGTGAAGAAGCTTCTTCTGATGTAACTTCTAAAGTTTTGTCCCCTAACCCTTAATTTATGATGCCTCATCATTATCTCTCAAACCTCAAGGGGAAGAGACTATTCAAATTTAATCTATCTATTTCCCTCATAATTTTATATACTCTATCAAATCCCCCCTCAACCTTCTACGCTCCAATGGATAAAGACCCAGTCTACTCAATTTTTCTCTGTATTCTAGACACTGCAATCCGGGCAACATTTTAGTAAATCTTCTCTGCATCCTCTGTACCTTATTGATATCCTTCCCATAATTTGGAGACCAGAACTTCACACAGTATTCCATACTTGGCCTCACCAATGCCTTAAACAGTCTCAACATTTCAGCATACCAAAAGTCTTCTTCACCACCCTATCTACATGAGAATCCACATTCAAAGAACGATGAACCGTTATTCCAAGATCTCTCTGTTCCTCTGTATTTCTCAATGTCCTCCCCTTCACTGCATACACCCTATTTTGATTATTCTTCCCAAAATGAAGCACCCCACACTTAGCTACATCAAACTCTATCTGCCACCTTTCAGCCCACTCTCCTAAGCAGTCCAAATCCTTCTGCAGTCTATGAAAATCATCCTCTCTATCCACAACTCCCCCTATTTTTGTATCATCCGCATATTTACTCACACAATTTACCACCCCGTCATCCAAATCATTAATGTAAATGACAAACAAGGGACCCAACACCGATCCCTGAGGCACACTGCTTGTCACCGGCCTCCATCCTGACAGAGAGTTGTCCACCATGAATCTCTGTTGCCTATCTTCTAGCCACTGTTCAACCCATCTGACTATCTCAACATTAATCCCTAGTGCCTTAACCTTCCTCACCAACCTTCCTTATTGAAAGCCTTACTGAAATCTACATCTACTGCTCTACCTTCATCAACCTTCCTAGTCATTTCCTCAAAAAATTCAACAAGATATGTCAAACATGACCTTCCTCTCACAAACCCATGTTGGATGTCCCTGATCAGTCCCTGCCCCTCTAGATACTGATGCATATTATCTCTAAGAATATTTTCCATTAGTTTACCCATCACTGACATCAAACTTACTGGCCTATAATTGCAGGGCCTACACCTGGAGCCCTTTTTAAACAGAGGAACCACGTTTACGACATGCCAATCCCGCGGCAACACACCTTCCTCCAAATGACTGTTGAAAAGTTACAGTCAGAGCTCTCACCATTTCCTCCCTGACTTCCCTCAAGGTCCTGGGGAAAATCCCGTCGGGACCTGGAGACTTATCCACTCTTATATCCCTCAGATGTTCCAACACCCCCTCTTTCCTGATCCCTATGTTTTCCATAATTACCCCTTTTGCCTCTCTTATCCTATACAATTCCATATCCTTTTCCCTAGTGATGAATTAATTCAATATCTCCCCATCTTATTTCGCTCCTCACAAATCTGTCCACTCCGATTCTCTAGTGGACCAATTCTATCCTTCGCTCTCCTTTTGCTATTCACATTTTTGAAAAAACCCTTCGGATTTACTTTCACCCTGTTCATAATACCCACTTCATACCTTCTTTTCACTTTTAATTTCCTTCTAGAGCCTCTTGCTACAATCTATGTATCTTTCAAGTATCTCATCCCTACCCTGCTTCCTGTATTTAATGTAGGCCTCCCTTTTATCTTGAACCAGCTTCCTAATCTCTCCTGTGTGTGTTTTTTAAAATTACATTCTAACATACAGTATCCCACAATAAACCCATTGATTATAGAACAATCAAAGGGAACATACATGCATAATGCCCCAGAGTGAAACTGAGACTACTCAATTCTAGAACATATAGAATGGTACATCACAGGAACAGCCCCTTCGGTCCATGAGTCTGCAATGAGGCCAAATTTAAACCAAAACTGCACATGATCCATATCCCTTATTCCCTGCATATTCATGTGTCTATCGAGAAGCCCTTAAACACCACTATTTTTTTCCCCCCCCAAAATCTAAACACCACTATTGTATCTACTTCCATGACTACCCTGCAGTCCATTCCAGGCACCCACCACTCTCTGTGTAAAGAAAATCTGCTCCGCCCATCTCCTTCAAACTCCCTGCTCCTATCTTAAACACAGATCTTCCAGCCTCTCTCATTTTTGACCCTCAGAACATGGATGAAAAGGCCCCAACTTTATGGAAATGATTCAAGTAATCTACAAATGGCCCCACCTCATGGAAATCCTGCAAATGGCTGTGGATAAATTCAGCGATGTAAACTCTCCCGAGTGGTCTGGTCATTAATGATTCTTTGGGAGACTACCTCTCAATGTTGGACCTTCAAACTGCACCATTACAGGGTAATACTGCATGAATTAATCATGGAATTAAATTAATTTTTTTTTAATTTAAATTATTTTTAAAAATTTTATATTTAAAGTTAGACATATAGTATGGCAACAGGCCATTTCGGCCCACAAGTCCATGATGCCCAATGTATACCCAATTAACCTGCACCCCCCCCCGGTATGTTTTGAATGGTGGGAGGAATCTGGAGCCCCGGGGGGAAATCCCATGCAGTCATGGGGAGAATGTACAAACTCCTTACAGACAGTGTGGGATATTGCAACATATTTGAAAGAGAAATCGAATTAGATCTACTGCCATTTTGTCAATTCTGTGTCGAGTTTATCCAATTCTGTTCTGTGGTTAAAGGACACACTCTGGCGGTGTGCTGTTGGTTTCTTGCAGGTGAGGAACCCACCCAGTCTGGGGGCTTCCAGCGAGCTGATATCAAAGGACACACGCCAGCCTATGCGATGATGGAGATTGGCTCATGTTATCCAAACCGGGATCCGAGAGGATGCTGAGGGTAAGGAGGACTCCCAAGGGGCTCTGGTCACTGAAGGCTTCTTCATCGTGTCGGAGGTTTGGATCTGGAGCTTGAGTTGCCAACAGTTTGAACTGAGCAGGAGTCTCGTGCGGCTGCAGACGCTGCAGGGGGTGAATCCATGGACACTCACTAACTCTGGGGAGACCCTCTTTGCTTCTCTTTCTCTGACTGTAAGGGATGCTAGACAATATAAATCCTAATGGTGAGTCTTCATCTGCCTTTTGGCAGACAAAAGGCAATTTTGTATAATATTGCATTTCTCTTCAATTACATGGCAATAAATAGCACCTGATCCAATCTATAAATCTCTGGTGATCCCACACTTGGAGTATTGTGTTCAGCTTTGGTCACCTCATTATATGAAGGATGTGGAAGCTATGGAGAGGGTGCAGATGAGACTTACCAGGAAGTGGTCTGGATAGAAAATGATATCTTATGAGGCAAGGTGAGCAGAACTGGGGCTTTTCTCTCTGGAGTGAAGAAGGATGAGAAATGACTTAAAAGGGGTTTTACAAGATTGTTGGAAGTACAGATGCAGTCAGCACATTTTTTCCAGGTTGGAATAGCAAACACCAGAGGCTATCTGCACTAAGTGAAAGGAGGAAAGCTTAGGAGAGACATCAGGGGAGGTTTTTTTTGACAGAGTTTTCGGTGCTTGGAATGCCTTGTCGGGGTGGTAGTGGAGTGAGAAACAAAAGGGGCACTTAAGAGACACTTACACAGCCAGATAATAAAAGTAGAGGGTTATGAGATAGCGAGGGTTTAGTTTTTATTAAATTATCTGTGGGCTGGCACGACAACCTGAAGGGCATGTAATGTTCTGTGTTTTATGTTCTATGTTCTATGATCTGATCTGAACCATCAGGCAATGGATTCCAGGTTATCACAATATCCCACTCAGCTTGTCTTTCATTCTTCTGACAATTACCTTAAATCAATTATTGAATTTATTCACAGCCCTGAGATCTTATCTCTATGGCAATGAAACCAGCCAACCAATGCTGTCTGATCCTATCCACTAATTATTAAACCTGTAAGCTTATTGTTACATGATGTCAAAATATTAGCTAAGACCTGACAGATAACCATACTCATTCAGGTCACTTTGCTCGATTGAAGTAGGACAATAAAGGATGCCACTGTTCTCCCAAATATAGACTGAGAAGAACAGCAGATGATGGCGACATTGCACAACCATATCACCCTTGTACCTCAGCCACATCAACAGAGTAATGATAGAGTGCTAGTGATCCTCCTGACCACTAGAGGGAGATGGAGACAAGCAGGTTGCAGCTTCGGTTGGATTCAAGATGGATGTTTCCACATGGTCTTGAGTCTATAGCTAATAAAATACAGTTGTCTTAAAGAACCCAAGTTTCTATATTACAATAAAAGAAACATCACATGGTACCAGGAGTTGAAGAATCACCAGGAATGTGCAGAGTGAGAATTACTCATTATCAGCAAAAATATGGGGTGTAAAGACTCCTGGTATTATAAATTGGAGATATATGCATTTGTAAACAATATAGCACTCAACAAGCACCAAAACGATGCCCAGCCTATGGAAAAGTCTGTAATAAGTGCAAAGGGCAGAATCACTACACAAAGCAATGTTTTTTCCAAAGGGAAACAAAACAGAAGTGAAAGCGTGCACACTGTACACACTATAGAAGAAACTGCCCTCATGGGCATGGTGGTGCAGAAAGACTATAAACCAACAGACACTGAACAACCAAGCGTGAACAGAGTTGAGCAGGATAAGTGGACTGTGTTATTACATATAAATGGAGCAAATACTGCTTTCAAGTTGTACACAGGGGCAAAAGTCAATTTGATCTTTGAGCATGACATCAGGGCAGTGAAGATAAAGCCGTACATCCATTCAAAGCCAACAATGGACAGAGCATCGACATGAAAGCTACATGTAAACTCAAGGTAAAAGTTAAAGATAAAGAGCATAACCTCAGGTTCACAGCGGTCCCAGATGGCATGAATCACAGCTTGCTGACAAAGCATGTGAAAATTTAAGCCTAGTCAAGAGGTAGTTCACACCAGGGAAACCTATTGTGTCACCGGATGCATTATCCAGGGCAATGATGCAGAGTGAAGCACACAATGAGAGTTCCACAGAGACAGATGTAAATCTCCACATGAACCTGATCACTGAGTCTCTTCCTGTATCTGACATGAAATCAAAGTAGGTCACACCTGAAACAGAAAAGGACACAGTTCTACAGAAGGTCATCAAAAATCTGAATGAAGAATAGCCTAGAGATGAATGTCAGCCAGACGACAACATCAGAGCTGACCTGAGTGTTGTCGATGGGGTTCTACTCCATCCGAGCAGTCATTCTTCAATCACTGCAACAAGATGCTGAAAAGGATGCATGAGGGCCACCTTGGAATGGAAAAATGCAAGAGGAGGGAAGAACTGTTCCTTATTGGTCAGGGATAAATGCTGACATAGACAGGATGGTTTCAAGCTGTGAGACCTGTTTGAAACATCACACAAAGCAGACAAAGGAACCCATGATAATAACTGACTTACCAGGGGAACCATGGCAGAAAGTTGGGACTGATGTGTTCCACGTGGATGGAAATAATTATTTGCTGATTATTGATTATCTATCAAACTATCCGAAGATTGTGCTACTTCCTAGCATGTCTGCTGCTTGTGTGATCAAATATATGAAATTCATCTTTGCAAGACATGGAACTCCTCAAATTGTCTGCAGTGACAATGAACCATGTTAAAGTTGAAGAGAATTCCAGAACTTTGCAGAGGAGTATGATTCATATGACTTCAAGTCCTTTGCATCCACAGTCAAACAGCAAAGCAGAGAAAGAAGTTCACATAGTTAAACAGTTGCTCAAGCAAGCACTGGACAGCAGCTCAGATGCATATCTAGCTCTATTGAGTTACAGAGCTTCACCACTTGAACATGATACATCGCCCACTGAGTTTCTGATGGGATGTAGACTATGCACCACACTTTGCTACTCTGCAGACCCAAACAAGAACAGAGATGTCGAACATAAACAAAAACTTCTACAATGGAGACAAAAAACAAATGATGTCAAGTCGGCAAGAAGCTTGGGGCCACTGGCACAACATGACAGAGATTCCAACACTTGGGGCAAAAAGGCTACTGTCCTGGAAGAAGTAAATCCAAGATCCTACACTGTCAGAACAGAGGATGGTCAAATATTGAGGAGGAATCGAAAGAGCCTGCTGAAAATGCAAGAGGCACTGCAGGAACAGACAAATGCGGAAGATCCCGCCTGCACAGCAACAGAGGAAATACCACCAGTGCCCAACAGTAGTGGAGCAGCAGAGCCGACACAGGCACGTATATTCAAAGCATCTGACAGACTGAAACTCTAAAAGAAAAAGAACTGCACTGCTGATGGTTGTGTTTACGGTTGTGTTGTGTTAGTGTGTCATGTTGTTAGATTAAACATCTCAAGGAAAGGGGATGTAATGATAAAGTCCTTAGTGATCCTCCTGAGCACTAGAGGGAGATGGAGACCAGAGGGTTACAGCTTCAGTTGGATTCAAGATAGTGCCCTCTACACGGTCTTGAGTCTATAGCTAATAAAAGATTCATTTTAAAAAAAAACAAGTTTCTTTATTACAATAAAAGAAATATCACAAACAGACAAACCTTTCAAAGCAGGCTTGCTGGGTGCACCTCAGCGCATTCTGGGAGCTCCTCTGATGGAAGCTCCAGAAGGTAGTGAATGCACCTCAGAACATCAAGCAAACATCTCTCCCCTCCATGGATTCCATCCCCATGTCCCGCTGCCTGCAGAATGCAGCCAACATACTGACGGACCCATCATACCCTGGATATACTTTCTTCTCCTTTTTCCCCATCATGAAGAAACCTTGAACAAATTGGCTTGAAGACAGTTTCTTTAATGAAGAAGCTGTCCTCACTGGGACTTGATATCGCTCTTGTGATCGGATCCTGGACATCCTAACGGAAAGACCACAGTCTGCCCGGGTCAGTAGCAGAATATCGAGCACCTTCGCGCTGAGCATTGGCACACCTCAAGGCTGTGAGCCTTTGTCGTGATTGCTTACGCGTTCAAGTTGTCAAGCTTAAGTTTATTTGTCACAGAAGACCTTGTAAAGTGAGAAGGGTTTTTCTGCGGGCAATCTAGGAAGTTATCTCCAATATTCATACAGCAGTGTAAAGAGCACAATTTACGGAGCATAGTATTGGCTCTAAAGGTTGTCACAGCCGAAGGGTGCTGGTGGGAATGAGCTCTCACTGCTGCACAAATGTTCAAACAGCCTCTACTCCTGGCCTTCACATGCTGTAGTACTTAGGCCTGGCGGAGCTGTTCACAATGACAGGAGAAGGGGCAAAGGCAGGCCACTGGCTCATTAACCACGGATGGAAACTAGTCCAGAAGAGGAAAAACTCACAAGATCACAAGACAAAGGAACAAAAGCATGCCACTGGGCCATCGAGTCTGTTCCGTAAATCTACACTAAGCTAATCTACACTGGTTCCAACCTTTGGCCTTTTTCTCTATCCCTTGATGCCCTCACTAATGAGATACATGTCTTTTTCTTCTTTAAATATTCCCAGTGATCTGGCTTCCGCTGCTGTATGCGGCAGTGAGTTCCACAGATCCACGACCCTCTGGCTAAAGAAGTTCTTCCTAATCTCTGTTTTTAATGGATAACCTCTAATTTTCAGACTATGACCCCTTGTCCTCGATTCACCCACCAAGGGAAACATCTTACCCGCATCCATCCTATCTAAACCTTTCAAAATGTGATCTCAATGAGATCTCCTCTCATTCTCCTACACTCCAATGAATACAACCCAAGAGCTGCCAAACGCTCCTCGTACGTTAGCCCTTACATTCTGGGAATCATCCTAGTAAATCTCCTCTGCGCCCTCTCCAACAGCATCACATCCTTTCTACGATAGGGGGCCCAAAACTGCGCACAGTTCTCCAAATGAAGTCTCACTAGTGCTCCATCAACACCCCTTTACTCTTTACCCCAATTTCAAACCTCTACTGCTTTGTGGCTGTTCCCTCTCACAGGAAATGTTTTGGGAGTAAACCCTGAGAAAAAAATCCAGAGTCGGAGTCCCGAAGGTTGCTGGGGTGCTCTGTACCCAGCACCAGCCCGGCAACTCCGGTGATGCTGCTGGCACCAAACTGTATTGACTTTCGTCGTTCCTTTGGAGCTGTCATTACCATGGAGAGGGAGGTCCCGATGTATGGAAAAAATACTGGCTTGTGCCCTGGAGAGGCCAGTCCACAGTGACTACCAGAGATGCAGTACCACCTTGCCGGTCAACTACAACCGAATCGTTATGTGCTCAGTTTCAGAACTCCAAAGCAAATGGGGCAATGACAATTTTTCTCAAGCAAAATATTTATTGGGTCTAGAGCAGAGGTTCTCAACCTTCCCTTCCCACCCACATCCCACCTTAAGCAATCCCTGACTCATCACAGAGCACCGATGGCTCAGGGATTACTTAAAGAGGGATGTGAGTGGACAAAAGGAAGATTAATTAGCATCACTCAATGGCAACACGATTGCATTGTTGAGGGGTTCACTGAAGAACCTGTTACCTACAGGGAAGAAATTCAAGTTTATTATCATCTGATTGCACAAGTACAATGTTCTCCAATTCTTGGTGCAAAATATGCACACATATAGACAAATAATACTTATGCAGGATAAGTATTTTATATATAATAAATAAATATTGTTTTTTACATGAGAGTCTTGGATGGTTAGTGTGAGGTGTTCCTATGGTCGTTCAACATTCTCACTGCCTGTGGGAAGAACTGTTCCTCTGCCCGGTGGTGCTGGCTCTCATCCTCCTGTATCTCATCCCCGACGGGAGCAGCTGAATGATGCTGTGCACAGGGTGGAAGGGTCCTCAGTGAAGGGGTCCGCCTCCTTCAGACAATGAAGATGAGGGGGGAGGGCGGAGGGAGACTCCAGTAATCCCCTTTGCCACTCTGATGGTCCTGTGGCCCTCTGATGTCTGATCCACTTGTCTGCAGCAAGCATACTCACACTGTGATACAGCTTTCCAGGACGCTCTCAATAGAGCTCCTATAGAAGGCTGACATGATGGTGGCTGGTAGCCTTGCCCACTTCAGTCTTCTCAAGAGGTGCAGTTGCTGTTGCACTTCGCTGACAAGTGAGGAGATGAGATTTGGTCCATATCCTTCCTATTTGTATACCTGTCCAAGCATATTTTGAATGCCAAAATTGCACCTGCTTCTACAGTTTCATCACCTAACTCATTCCAGATACACAATACCTTCTCAGTGAAAATATTGTGTGTGAAGTCCCTGTTAAACCCTTCCTCTAACACCTCAAAACTATGTCCCCAAGCCATGTTCCCTCTAAGCCAGTGGTTCTCAACATTTTTCTTTCCACTCACCTATCACTTTAAGTACTCCCTAGGCCACTCGTGGTCTGTGATTAGTAAGGGATTGCTTAAGGTGGTAGGTGAGTGGGAAGGGAAAGTTTGAAACCCACTGTTTTAATTGTCCCTCATTGACTCATTCTGTGCACGATTTCAGAACTCCAAAGGAAATGGGCCAATGTCCATTTTTCTCAAGCAAAATATTTCAGTAACAATTGGGTCTAGAGCAGCATTCTCAACGTTCCCTTCCCACTCACCTACCTCCTTAAGCACCGATGGCATAGGCATTACTTAAAGTGGGATGTGAGTGGAAAGGAAAAGGTTGAGAACCACTGGTCTAAACTGTGGTTGTGCATGCACGCCCAAACATTCTGAGTGTGTGCACACACTCGCCCAAAACAGACCGCGTGCGCACGCACACATGCCCAAATGGGCGGCCATTGTTGCCTTAGCGGGCACACACCCTGCACATTGGTGCGTGCACACAGCTTGGAAGGAGCACTGCCCACAAGGTCGAGAATCATCTAGACTGGGGGGAGAAAATCTGCGAGCGTTCACTTTATCCTTGCCCCTCATGATTTTATAAATGTCGATAAGATTAGCACTCACACTTCCTGTTCCATAGGGCAGTGAAACGCGAAAGTCTGCAGACGCTGCGGTTGTAGTCAAAAGATGGAAATGCTGCTGGAACTCAGCCGGTCTTGCAGCATCCAGAGGCAGTAAAGATCTATTGCTGACGTCTTGGGCCTGAGACCCTCATCAAGGTATGAGTGAAAATAGACAAGGTTCTGAATTAAAGGCTGGGGAAAGAAAGGGGAAAGTATGGGAAGGGGAGGAGTACAGATCAACAGAAAATAGATGTTAAGTGGATAGGCTAAGAGGGAAGGTGATTTTGGCTGTGTGAAAGGTGACAGTGGGAAAGGGGAAGGAAGAGAGAGGCAGCTAGTGGAAAGTAGACAGGAAAAAGATGGGAGGGTGGGGGTTTAATAGAAAACAGAAAAGTTGATGTTAATTCTATCTGATTGGAGGGAACCCAAACAGAAGATGAGATTTTGTTCCTCCAAACTGCGGGTGGTCTCAGACCAGCTGAGTTCCCTCAGCATTTTGTGTTTTGACTGTACTTGAGACCAGCAATCTCAACCATTTTTTGGCTATGGCTCCCTTAGGACTCTGCCTATGGGCCCCTTTCTCTGTGAAGCAGTAAAGTTTAGTTGGTTTCTTCCGTACTTCTACCACAACATTAAAAAAATTATGATTTCAGTCTGTGCCCCAACCCCACCCCCCCCCCCTTAAATGTGCTTCTCCAGGGAATAAAGACCAATCCTATCCAACCTAACCCTCTAACTCGTTTTGTCTCCCTGAAGCTATGATTCAGTGACCTATGACGCGATGATACTTACTGTATACTTTCCTGGAAGCTCATCTATCCTGTATCCTGCATAAAACAGAATCTGCATTTATCTGGAGAGAAACAAGCACATCGTTTCGCAGGGGGTCTTAACAGGTGAGGAGGTGTGGGAAGAAGTTGGTTGAACTGGGGTTATTTTCTTGGGAGTGTCAGAAGCTGAGGGGAGGTCCATCTCCAGGGATACTGAATCCATTCCCTAGGGTAAAAAATGATGCACACTGGAGGAAGCGTTTAAAGTGAGATTGGAAATATTTTACAGATGAAGGAAGCAAGGAAAATGGTGGGTGGCTGGAACAGGCTGGCAGGGTGTTAAACCTGGATTGTGGAGGGAAACATGGTCCCCCTCCCTGTCTGAAACTTATTCAGAAGTCACATCACCTGTCAGTCAAGGTTGGACTCCGGCCACCTGTTAGTGCACACCTTCTCTTCTCCCTGTGAACGCACCAAACTTGATACTCTTCCCAACGTGACACAGGGGTAATGGTGGAAGCAGATACGAGAGTAGCTTCGAGATAGACCCGTGAATATGCAGGGAATGGGAGCCATGGATCATGTGCAGGCAAGAGAGATTCAGTTTAAGTTGGCATAATCAAGGGTCAATGAGCCTGTTCTTGTACTGTTCAGTCCCCACAGTCTCCGATCCCTACCCCACACTGCCCATTTCTCTCTCTCCTCTTTCTCTCTCTCTCTCTCTCTCTCTCTCTCTCTCTCCTCTCTCTCTCTCTCTCTCTCTCACACACACACACACACACCCAATATCCTCAGAGGACTATCCTGGCAAGGCCCTTGTTTCCATCTGCTCTTGCTCCACTGAACCTGTTTCTTCCAACCCTGCTTCCATCCATTCCCCCCTTTACACCTAACATAGAACATGACAGCGCAGAGCAGCCCCTTCAGCTGACCCACAGAAGCCTACTCAACAACACTCGGATCTTTCCTTGCCATAGCCCATAAGGGTGACCCTGTTGGCGTAGAAGGTGGTATGCATAGCAACACAGTTAACGCAATGCTGTTGCAAACACCAACAACCGGGGATGAAATCCAGCACTGCCTGTAAGGAGATTGTACACTCTCTCAGTGTCTGCGTGAGTTTCCCCCAAATGCTCCAATTTCCTCCCATTCATTAAAACGCTTGGGGTTTGTCGATCAATTGGGCATCACAGGCTGGTGGGCAGGAAGGCCCTGGTACCGTGTTGTGTGACTATACATTTAATTCACCCCTCTATTCTTCTTCCATCCATGTGCCGTCCAAGAGTCTTTTGAATATCCCTATTGCTCCGGCCTCCACCGCAACCCAACAATGCATTCCAGGCACCCAACTCTCTCTGTGTCAAAAAAAACCATACCTCTGACAGCTCCACTAAAGTTCCCTCCCCTCACCTTGAAGCAAGATGCCTTCTTGTATGTGCCATTGTGGTCCCAGGAAAAAGGCTGCTGGCTGTCCACCCCATCCTCATAATCACCTCTCATCCCTTGTCACTCCGAAGAGAAACACCCTGGCTCTTTCAAGCCCCCCCAGTATTATTCTCACTGTTTCTTAAAAGTTCTCTAACCAAACTTCATGCTACTTTTGACAATAAACTTGAACTTGATCAATCTAAACCTTCCCTACCTCACACCCATATTTTTCTTGCGCCTGTCTCAGAGTTTTTGAACGTTCCTGTCGAGCGAACCTCCGCTGCCATCACTGGTGATGCATTCCAGGCACCCACCACTCTCTGTGTAAAAAGCTTACCTCTGATGTCTCTCCTAAACCTTCCTCCACTTACCTTAAACAGATGCCCTCTGGTATTCGCTACTGTTGCCCCGAGAACGAGGCACCGGCTGTCCACCCTATCTATGCCTCTCATTTCCCCATAGCAGAGGCATCTAGAGCGAGACGACTTCAGTTTAGGGTAAGCAGGTGGTGGAAATCCAGGAACACATTATGCAAGAGAGTGAAGGAGGCAGGTACCTTCACAATATTTATGAACGAGTACTAAAATTGCCAAAGCTTTGCACCAAATAAATGGAATTAGTACAATTATCCAACATGCACATTGTGAGCTTCTTTGTATGACTCCATTACATGATGCCAGTTTAAAATGGATGACATAATTGCTTAAATAGGGCTCAACTTGCTTAAGTAAGGGGTAAAGAATGATTGAAAATGTCTTCTATCCATCATGTGGATTATTTGACCCATTGGGAAGGAGGTACAGGAACATCAAAATCAGGACTGGGATATTGTTTCTGCCCGCAGGCGGAAAATTGATGAATGGCATCTTGTAACCTTGGGTCTCTTATATATGAAACAAGTAAAGTATTTTGAAATATTTATACATCATATCTTTGTATGACTATGTGAGCATTTTGTGCTGCGTGTTGTGTGTGTACCGTGGTCTGGAGAAACACTGTTTCGTCTGGTTCAGGGTTTATAGTCCATGAGTCCATATGACATCGAAGCAGAAATAGGCTATTCAGCCCGTCGAATCTGCCCTGCCATTTTCCCATTGTCAAGCCTTCTCCCCGTAACCTTTGAGGCCCTGGCTAATCAAAAAAAAGCCTATCAATCTCTTCCTTAAATACACCCAATGACTTGGCCTCCACCACCACCTGAGGCAACAAATTTCATAGATTTACCACCCTCTGTCCTGAGAAATGTCTCCACATCCCTGTTCTAAGTGGATACCCTTCAATCCTGATATTGTGCCCTCTTGTCTGAGACTCTCCCACCATGGGAAACAACCTTTCTATGTCGACTCTATCCATGCCTTTCAACATTTGATGGGTTTGAATGAGATCCCCTCACCTCATTCTCCTAAATGCCAATGAGTACTGGCCAAGAGAAGTCAAACACTCCTATTATGATACCCCTTTCATTACTAGAATCATCCTCGTGAACCTTCTCTGAACTTTCTCAAGCCTTTCTTAAATGAGGAGCCCAAAACTGCTCACAATGTGAATTCTCATCAGTGCCTTACAGAGCCTCAACATCACATCCCCGCTATTATTTTATTCTTCCTGAAATGAACACCAGCGTCGTCTTTACCTTCTTAAACACTAAGGCAGGTAGGTGCTAATAAACTTGATTTTATACTGAAGGACAGTGAAGAAAGAAGGAGTTTCTTGTTATTTTTTTTGTTTTTTGCATCTCTTTCAGGTTGTCATAAAGTGTTCAAATCACAATGAAATATGTCTGAATAGTACATGGTGCTTCAAAGCAGACTACACACACACTCACACACACACAGACACACACACACACAGACACACACACACACTCACACACACACACTCACACACACACACACTCACACACACACACTCACACACACACACTCACACACACACACTCACACACACACTCACACACACACTCTCACACACACACACTCACACACACACACTCACACACATACACACACGCACACTCACACACACACACTCTCACACACACACACACTCACACACACACATGCTCACACACACACACACTCACACACACACTCACACACACACACTCACACACACACACTCACACACACACATACTCACACACACAGACACACTCACACACACACTCACACACACACTCACACACACACACTCACACACACAGACTCACACACACACTCACACACACACACTCACACACACACACACTCACACATACACACTCACACATACACACACACAGACACCGACACACACACACACTCACACACACACTCACACATACACACACACAGACACAGACACACACACACACTCACACTCACACACACACACTCACACATACACACACAGACACAGACACACACAATCACACAATCACTCACACTCACACACACCCCACACACATTATCACACACACTCACATCCCCATACACACACCCCACACACACACTCTCACCCCACACACTCACACACACACTCACACACACACACACTCACACACACACACTCACACACACACCCCATACATACACACTCACACGGGCACACATAAACATACCCACCCCCACACAACCCCCACACAAGCACACATGCACACACCCTCACACATGCACATCACCCCCACACAAACAAACACACACACACACACACACACACACACACACACACACACACACACACACACACACACACACACTCTCTTACGCATAAGCACTCATATATCTTTGGCTTGTCTTCGCGGACGAAGATTCATGGAGGGGTATGTCCATGTCTGCTGCAGGCTCGTTGGTGACTGACAAGTCCGATGCGGGACAGGCAGACACGGTTGCAAGGGAAAATTGGTGGGTTGGGGTGGGGTGTTGGGTTTTTCCTCCTTTGTCTTTTGTCAGTGAGGTGGGCTCTGCGGTCTTCTTCAAAGGAGGTTGCTGCCCACCGAACTGTGAGGCACCAAGATGCACGGTTGGAGGTGAGATCAGCCCACTGGCGGTGGTCAATGTGGCAGGCACCAAGAGATTTCTTTAAGCAGTCCTTGTACCTCTTCTTTGGTGCACCTCTGTCTTGGTGACCAGTGGAGAGCTCACTATAGAACACGATCTTGGGAATGCGATGGTCCTCCATTCTGGAGACGTGACCCACCCAGCGCAGTTGGGTCTTCAGCAGCATGGATTCGATGCTTGAGGACTCTGCCAGCTCGAGTACTTCGATGTTGGTGATGAAGTCATTCCAATGAATGTTGAGGATGGAGCGGAGACAGCGCTGATGGAAGCGTTCTAGGAGCCGTAGGTGATGCTTACACACAATACTTACACACACATAAACACTCTCAGACATATACATTCACGTACTGTACATACACAGATTAATGCACACACACACAAACGCACTCTCAAACACACACATACACTCACAACCTCACTCATGCACTAACCCCTCCCTCTCTCTCTCTCTCTCTCTCTCTCTCTCTCTCTCTCTCTCACATACACACAATGAATTTCCACTGTTGCCCAAACTTCCTGCTGTGTTAATTAAGAAAACTGAGAGGTGAAGCCATTGTTCATCTCTTGAACAGGATTTAATTTTCAGGATGCCTGAAAGCCCAAGCCCAACCCAAGGCACTTGCGCGAAACCTGTTTTATTTGCTTTTGGTGTTCTCTGTTGAACAGGGAACACATTTCATAGCTTGTCCTGACCCTGTACAGTTCAGAGAACAAATCCAATGAAGCGCCCTTTTGACTGGCTGTCTTTACTTTAACTCTTCTGCCCTGGTCTCATAATTATTCTCATGAAAGCTCATTTCTCTAGGTTTCTGAAACTTGAGCTTGGCATGGCTGAATTACCACTTCCTGATTTAACTCACCATCTCTCTTAAACCTTTGTAATCCTGGCACATTGAACTTTGTCCTTTTATCTAGATATCTCAATTTTTAGGGGGAGATGATATGCTGAGAGCACACAATGTTTCAGCCTTTTATAAAGGGAAAATGATCTGCTACTCCATATCTAGGTTGGTACGTAAGGCCCCAGAGATTTCATAATTCATGGCATTATTCTGGGAAGTGGAGCACAAAAGCAGCTATGTAGTGCTCAGTCCAAGAGGCTGCATTACCGAGATGTGAATGGATTACTGAGCATTCTTTGTTTGTCCCTACTCAAACCATGTCAGAGGGAAGAAAGGAATTCAAACCCAGAACAGACTTCACTCTCAGTGTACGTCTGCCAGGGAAAACGCGAGGGGACTATACAGTGGGAATGAAGCATTGAATTAAAACAAAATCTTCAAACAGGAGCTCGGAGCCAACCAGGAGGGTTTGGTCCGTCAAGCTGGCATTGAGAGTTGTTCCATCCATTCACTCGCAATCCCTGGGCGAACAGTGAGATGTCTATGTGCCGTAATTTGTTGCTGAATTGAGAAAGAGAGGGGACTGTGTTCTCTGCAGCGTGCTGGCTGCCAGGACTGGGTGTCGGGTAGTGCGTATCGCTGATGACCATCTCAGCAGAGCCCAGTCACAGAACACCAGCAGGGTCAATGACAGGAAGTGGGAGGAATGCAAAACTAGGGCCAATGTTGGCAGAGTGAAAGAGAGAGAGAGAGAGAGAGAGAGAGAGAGAGAGAGAGAATGTGTGTGTGTGTGTGTGTGTGTGTGTGTGTGTGTGTGTGTGTGTGTGTGTGTGTGTGTGTGTGTGTGTGTGTGTGTGTGTGTGTGTGCATGCGCAGTTTGCAGGACAACAAGTCATCAAGTCAGCAAATGGAATGTTAGCCATTGCAAGAGGGATTGGAGCAGGGAGGTTTCTGCTGCAACCGTCCAGGATACTAGTGGGGATACATCTGGAGGACAGTGTCTACTTCTGGTCTGCCCACTTGAGAAAGGATATACTGGCTTTTGAAGGTGGTGCAGAGGAAGTTTACTGGATTGATTCTGGAGATGAGAGATCTAGTTGCCTGGGATTATATTAGCTGGAATTCAGATGAATAAGAGGGGATTTTAGAAACATATGAAAGGCGTAGATAAGGCAGAGGTACAGTTGTTTCCATTGGAGGGGGAGACTAGACCTAAGGGATGCAGACAAGCTTTGGAGGAGTAGCTGAAGATGAGGAGGGAATGCTTTCCCCAGAGAGAAATGAACCTGAGGAATTCTCTGCCCAAGTGTAGGCTGCCTCATTAAACATGCATTAGGAAGCTATAAACTAAACTGGCAGGAGAATGGGAGTCCGTGCGGGAAGAAGAGAGGAGCAGGGTGGACACCATAGCAACATTGAGCAAAAAAATAAAGAGTGCAGTCAAGTCACAAATATGACCAGATTCTGAAAGAACAAAGAGCATGAGGGCGTTAAGGAGAAGAATAACGGTTAATGCAATGTCATTACAGCAGGCTCATGGCATGTTGGCCTCCATAACAGAGAGAGTTGAGTATAGAAGCAAGGAGATCCTTCTGCACAGGTCCAGGGCCCGGCTGAGTCCACACCTGGAGTATTGTGTGCAAGTTTGAGGAAGGACATTCTTGCTGTTGAGGGAGTGCAGCGTAGGTTCACGAGGTTAATTCGTGGGATGGCGGGATCGTCGTATGATTGGAGCGACTGGGCTTGTAGACACTGGAATTTAGAAAAGATGAGAGGGGATCTGATTGAAACATATAAGATTATTAAGGGATTGGACACACTAGAGGCAGGAAATATGTTCCCGATGTTGGGGGAGTCCAGAACCAGAGCCCATTGTTAAAGAATAAGGGGTAGGCCATTTAGAACAGAAGTTGAGGAAAAACATTTGGTTGTGGATCTGTGCCTCAGAAGGCAGTGGAAGCCAGTTCTCTGGAAGCTTTCAAGAAAGAGTTAGATAGAGCTCTTAAAGAGAGCAGAGCCAAGGGATATGGGGAGAAGGCAGGAATGGGGTACTGATGGTGGATCATTTTGAATGGCAGTGCTGGCTCGAAGGGCCGAATGGCCCACTCCTCCACCATCTATTGTCTATTTTCTATGACAGCAACCTGGTGACACTTCCCATGTATCGATATGGGCTTTCTCTGGGTGCCCTGGTTTTTCTCCCACCCTTCAAAATGTATGGGGTGGGGGGGGGCTGTTGGTGAATTGGGTGTATGTGGGTGACACGGGCTCATAGCGCAGGGTCTGTTACCACACTGTACGTCTAAATTTAAAATTTGTAAGGATGCTTCATCTGAATGCCCGCAGTTTTGAAAACATGGTCAATTAGCTCGAGGCACAAATCCGCATGATTTAGTGCCCCTTGCAGAAGATCATTGGGAATTATATACCCGAGGGTCTCATAAGAACCTATAGGCAAGGAGGTTTGGGGGATGGGGTAGCGCTGTTAATTAAAGATGAAATTAGGGCAAGAGTGAGAGATGAGGAGCAGAAAGTTGAATCCACCTGAGTAGAGAATAGGATTATTAAGGGGGAAAAAAAATTACTGGTGGGAGTAGACAACAGGCCATCAAACGGGCACAGGTTAAAATCCAAGAAGTATCTGAGGCATGTAAGAGTGGAATGGCAAGGAACACGATAGGCTGCAGATGCTGCGATTGGAGTAAAAACACCAAAATGCTGGAGGAACTTCAGCCGGCCTATTCAGCATATACAGGAGACAAAAATATATTGCCGTCGTTTCAGGCCTGAAACATGGGCAATATCTCTTAGTCTCGCGAAGATGCTGAATAGACCAGCTGAGATCCCTCAGCAAGGGTGGAATGGCAGCTTTGACATGGGATTAGATTGGGCGATTTTATTCAATTGCAAAGGACATGCTGGAATACATCCATGGTAGCTTTCTTGAGCAGCATGTTACTGAAGCTACAAGGGAATATATTATCTTACATCTGATCCTAGGTAATGAGAAAGGCAAAACGGATGATCTTTTTTCGAGGAATCCTCTCGGAAGAAGTGATCACAGAGTGGTTGAGTTTCTCTCATGAAAGGAGAGTGCTGTAGTACACTCTGAAGGTAATGACTGCCTAAAGAGGGGAGACTGCAGTGGGATGAGAGGAGTTGGCCAATGCAGACTGTGAACATAGGCTATGTGAGGGTACAGTGCAAAGCTTTCAGATACTTTCCATCATGCTTAACAAAAGTTAAAGGCAAGGGCAGAATGAGAGACAGCCTTGAATAAAAAAGGAAAAAAATTGGAAGACATCAAAATAAAAGCTCATGTGTGCATTGTTGACAAGAGTAGAGGGAAACTGTAAAATTGGGAACAGGTGTACGCCTGGATTTCCAGAAGCCATTCTCATCAAATACTTATCCATAAAAGAAGGGTGTATGGACTTGGAGATCCATTTTAACATGGCTAGAGGAGCAGTTGGACAATAAAAGGAATAAATGGATGTTTCTCAGGTTGGCAATAAGTGGTAAAGCAGTGTGCCGGAGGGGTCGGTGTTGGGCAAGCAAATGTTCACAATATTCATCACAGTTTGGAAGAAGGGGCCAAGAGTAGTGCATCTAAATTTGTTGGTGACACAGCATTGAGTGAAAAAAAATTATGTAGAGTGTCTGTAGAGAGATATAGATAGTTTAGGTGATTAGGCCTGGCAGATGATGGTAATTGCGCGGTCAACACAGAGAGAGATATAGATAGGTTATGAAGGAGAGAGTGAGTCAGAAAGATTCAGGGAGGGAATCCCAAATGGAAGCATCACTGTCAATGGTGAACCAACGCAAAATGGAGTCAGTCGCATGAATTCGAATTCAAGGAGTGCTGAATGTTACAGGAGGTAACAGGGAGAGGGAGGGGCTAAAACACAGGGGCTTTTGAAAGGTCACAGACATGTTCAAGAAGTGGTGATTGAGTGTTGGAACCAAATTTGCAAATTAGTGGAATAATGTGTGATTACAGTATTATTCTTCATATTGAGGAAAAACGTACAAATGCATGCATCTTCATTAACTTTGGAGAGTTATTTAAAGAGAACCATAAAATAAAAGAGTGAAACACTGAAGTGAGCAGATGCTGTGGATTGTAGTAAAAGCACGCCGAAATGCTGGAGGGACTCAGCTGGTCTTCCAGCATCTATAGGAGGTAACGCTATATTGCTGACCTTTCGAGCCCAAGCCCTTTCAAGGAATAACCAAAGAGGGCAAATAGCGTGGAATTAGTCCTTTGGCCCAGCTCGTTAATGCTGACCCATTTTACTCTCGACCCTTCTGATCTATACATCTGTCCAAAGGTCTTTTGTACGTCGAAACTGCACACGTTTTGATAGCTCCTTCTGGATATGGAGAACCATCTGAGTGAAAAAAGTTTCCTCTTACACCAATCTTAAATCTCTTCCCTCTCTCACCTTAAACCTGCACCTTCTAATTCTAGAACTTCTACATTAGGAAAATTCACTTTATCCTTGCCAGTCATTTTATCTTCCTCTATAAGTCGACCCCTAAGACTCCTACACTCCAGGGAATAAATACCAAGCCTCTCTCTATATGTCAAACTTACAAGTCCTGGTTACATCTAGTGCAGTGGCTCTCAACCTTTTTCTCTCCATACCATGTTAAGTATTCCCTAGGCCATCGGCGATCTGTGATTAGTAAGGGATTGCTTAAGGAGAGATGTGAGTGGGAAGGGAAGGTTAAGAATCACTGCTCTAGACCCAACTGTTACTGAAATATTCCATTTGAGAAAAATTGTCAATGGCCCATTTCCTTTGGAGTTCTGAAACCATGCACATAACCAGTTCATGAGGGAAGATTAATACAGTGGTTTTCAAACTTTTTCTTTCTACCCACATCCCACCTTAAGCAATCCCTTACTAATCTCTCTACCCCCAGTGATCTGGCTTCCACCACCGCTTGTAGCAACAAATTCCATAGATTTCCCACCTTCCCTGCTGAAGAAATTCCTCCACATCTCTAGGCCCTTTCAGGTGAACCCTCCACCTTGAGGCCGGTGACGGAAACGGGTTGAAAGTACCCACTCACCTTTCAGGTGGCAGCCCTGAAAAGGCAAGAGGATGTCTGACTGGAGCCGTAGCTCCGCCCACTGACGTGACATCGTTCAAGCGAACCACGGCTGCTGACAGCGGTGTGAAGTAATACTTCAAGGTCCCACGCTGCACAGGCATGCAGCATGGAGACCAATGTGTATCCAGATTGGTGAACTAACTACATATCTGCATTTATGTGACCACAGGTATCCCAAGATGTAAATTGAGTTGAGGTCCCAGCACATCTTGCTGGCAACGCTCCCATGTCTCGGGTTGACCACGCCACTGCGACATCATCAGCCTGCCCTTAAGCAGCCGTAGTATTCAGGTGCACTGGCAGACCCCAGCACTCCGCTGAGTATCCCTCCCTGGGGAGGGTTGGGGTCAACGCCTCGGAGGCACTCTGGGCGCCTTCAGGTAAGTAGGTATTTAGCCGCAAGGGGGGATGATCTGCTGCTTTATACGGCGGGGAGGGGGGGGATAGACCTGAAAAGGCCTTCTGCTCTAATTGGATGTCAATCCACAGGACCATAAGAGCGGCAGAGAGGATAATTGGAGTCTCCCTCCTCCCATCAACGCGATCTACTGGGGTCATTGGTGAAGAGGGTGCACAAGGTCATTGAGGACTCCTTCCACCCTGCACACAGCATCTTTCAGCTGCTCCCGTCAGGAATATCAGAGCCAACATCACCAGGCAAAGGAACAGTTTCTTCCCACGGGAAGTGAACGACTGAATAAATGCTAATGCAAACCCTCCAAGACGCTACGATTTATTAAACAATATTTATGGATTATATATATATATATATATATATATATATATATGTATATATGTACTGCGTAAGTATTGTTTGTCTGTATGGTTGTGGTTTGCATGTGCTTGCACTGAGGACTGGAAAATGCTGATAGGTTGGGTTGCATTTGTACAATTTGTACTTAGGTCTAGAACAAAAAGCAAGTACTCTGTGCATCCCTGTAGAAATTTAACCTTCCTAATTCAAACATAGAAGACAGTATTGCTGAGTAACTGGCACCTCAGCCCACAATGGCTGTGCAAAACATGAGGCCAAATTAAACTAAATCTCTTCTGTTGATATGTGACCCCCTATCCCTCACTTCCTTGGATGTAATTCACAAATCACTGCCAAAAACTTTGATGTAGGGAATAAAAATGTGCTTTTACATGAGACAATAAAAGGAAAATAAAATAAAAAATATTCAAAAAAAACAACAAATGTTGTCAATTTAGTGTCAAGGATTCTCTTCATGGAAATTAGTGGTGCATCTATGAAATTCATCCCCGGTCAATGGTTGCACAAAGCATTGTGGTGCATCTATGAAATTCATCCCCGGTCAATGGTTGCACAAAGCATTGTGGTGCATCTCTAAAATTCATCCCCGGTCAATGGTTGCACAAAGCATTGTGGTGCATCTCTAAAATTCATCCCCGGTCAATGGTTGCACAAAGCATTGTGGTGCATCTCTAAAATTCATCCCCATTCAATGGTGGTACACATTGTTGTGTATCTCCGAAATTCATCCCTGGTCAGAAGTTTTTTCACAACATTGTGGACTACTTCTGTAATTTGTTCCATTGCCTTCAGAGAAATGAATTCATGAAGCTGAGTAAAATGGACTGCCACAATTATCTGACATACTGTGATGGTCACCACAGAGCTCAGATGTGTCTGGTGACTGTAACAATCATTTAAACTAAATCACTCTTGTGCTTTCTTCCCATATCTCCTGAGGAGTCCTTACCTTCGGAATAATGGGAGAGGGTCAGCAAGCTTACACAGGATGCCCCCGCACCAGAACCAAAGACAGTAATCCGCATGGAATCTCCTCCAAAGGCTCCGATGTTTTCACTGATCCACCTTAGGGCTTGGATTTGATCAAGCAACCCATAATTCCCCTTGGCAGCTTGGTCACCTGTGCTTAGAAAACCTATAAAATAAAAGGAAAATAATTGATTGAGTTAGATTCATTATCCAGTGACAGTGGCCCAAGAGAAAATCTCATAGCTAAATGACCAGTCCTCATCGGGGGGTCAGTGGAGGAAAGGATGAAGAACTTCAGATTCCTGGGTGCCAAGATCTGTCCTAGGGCCTCCATGTCAATACAAACATGAATAAGGTTCACTAGCACCTATATTTTGTGAGAAGTTTGAGGAGATTTAGTGCATCATCAGGGGCACCAGTCTTCACTCCATCAAGGACATCTACAAGAGGTGGTGTATTAAGAAAGCAGCCTCAATCCTCAAGGAACCTCACCACCCAGGCCATGCCCTCTTCACACTGCTACCATCAGTGGAGGTACAGGAGCCTGAAGACGAACACCCAACGGTACAAAAACAGCTCCTTCCCCTCCACCATCAGATTTCTGAAAGGACGATGAACCACAGACATGACCTCATTTTCTCTTATTTTGCACTAATTTAAATACACCCAATGACTTGGCCTCCGCAACTGCCTCTGCCAACAAATTCCGCAGATTCACCACCCTCTGGGTGAAGAAATTCCTCCGTAACTCTGTTCTAAGCGGTAGCCCTCCATTCCTGAAGTTGTGCCTTCTTGTGCTAGACTTTCCCATTGCAGGAAACAACCTTTCTACATCTACTCTGTCCACGCCTTCCAACACTTCAATGAGATTCCCTCTTATTCTCCTAAATTCTGAGTACATATTAAGAGCTGTCAAATGTTCCTCATAGGAAGACTCTTTCATTCCCAGAATCATCCCTTTGAACCTTCTCTGAACCAATTTGAACACCAGCACATTCCTTCTTAGATGAGGCCCCCAAAGTTGTTCACAGTGCTCCAAATGTGGTCTCATCGGTACCTTATAAGGCCTCAACAAACATCCCTGCTCTATTTCTCTTGAAATGAACGCCAGCATTGCATTTGCCTGCTTCACCACTGACTCAACCTGCCAGTTTACCTTCAGGCTATCCTGCACGAGGACTCATTTGTTCCTGGGAATTTTCAATTTTCTCCCCATTTGGAAAATAGTCGGCCCGTTTAATTCTTTTACCAAAGTGCATGTACCTGTACATGTTCTGACACTGTATTTTTCATTTGTCACTTCTCTGCCCATTTTCCTTCTGCAGCCTCCCTGTTTCCTGAACACTACTCCGCTTACCTCTGTATCATCGGCAAACCTGGCCACAGAGCCATTCGTTCCATAATCAAAGTTAAGGATATGCAAAATAAAAAGAGGCAGCCCCATCACTGGCCCCTGTGGACCACCACGAGCAACTGGCAGCCAGCCAGAATATGATCCCTGTATTCCAATTCTCTGCTTCCTGCAATCAGCCTATGCTCTGCTCAGCCCATCCGAATTGCTTCGGATTATTGAAATCCAAGCAACATCCTGGTCAATCTCTTCTGTACTCTCTTTATTGCCACCACATCCTTCCTGTTGCGGTGTTGACAACTATATCATATGTCAACCCGGAGGGTAGAGAATGCATCAAGTTACTGCTGATGGTTTGGAAAAATTAGTTCACGGGTTTGGTGAACATGACCACACTCCCAATGGAATTCACACAGAAGGAGACCATTCAACCCATTGCTTTTGTGCCAGTTCCCTGCTTTTTGCCTTTGCATTTCTATTGAATTCAGGAACTTGGTAGATTAGTCATATTGTTCCAGACTTTTGGACATAAAGAAGAACTGAACATCTTAATCAGGCTATGGTATTATTTCCTTAAGTCAAATAGGATCATACCACTACCCAGCAGTCCAATTCCACCAGTTCCATTCCTTATATCCTTGCAAACTATTCCCTCGCTCATCAAAACTCCTTTGTACTTTTGATCCTCACCTACACCACAGAATAATTTGGACAATGAATCTTGCAGCAGATCTCTGGGATATGAGGGGAAACTAAAGCCACATTGTCACACCGAGAACATACAAGCTCCACGCAGACAGCACCTGATGTTGGGCTGTTGGAGCTGTGAGGAAAAGCACTAATATCGCGCCAACATGCCATCTAATGGGCACTGTTCTATGTCAGGGTTTAGGGTTCAAGTTCCACACTGGAGGTAATATTCTCTCTCTCTCTCTCTCTCTCTCTCTCTCTCTCTCTCTCTCTCCCTCTCTCTCTCTCTTTCTTCACTCCCCATCTCAGGCCACTGCCTGACCTGCCTAACACCTCCAGCATTTCCTGCCTTTATTCCTCAAGGCTGATGTTCTCAATACAATGTTCTGTTGACAGATGAATATTTAAGTCACATTCACCTCTTCATCTGGATGTAAAGTGCATCATGGCACACCCTCAGCAAATGTAGAGAAGAGTTCCCTTGAATGTTCCAATCTTTATAACTCATCAGTACGCTGAAATATATCACTGCAGTGTTGATACATGGATCACCCTACAGATAAATGTACTGCCACATTCCTTACATGGATATCAGAAGAGAGTTCGATGATTATGAAGTGCTTTGGAATGTTCCGAGATGTTGAAAAGCCTTTTATAAATGTACATTCGGACTCTGTCTAAATTTGCATCAATGGGGTAGTTCACAGCAGGTAGCCATGAGGAACTGTACCGGTGAAGATGATGGTGCAGAGAAGGAAGATAAAAGGGCACCATAGTGTGTGAGCATGCCCCAACAGGCTCAAAGATAATCTTTCTTTTCCCCACAGCCATCAGGCTCCTCACTGAACCCCACAACAGTGGAGGTATACAAGAAAATCCACAGCTTCTGCTGTCTTGTGCAGTACACAAAAACATCAGAGAAAACAAAATCATTAGGACAAACCGCATCCACTGGAAGTCAAAGTTAGTCCATGTCGTGGGATGCCTCAAAAATTGACGTCCAGGTTGAATACGTGATGAAGAAGGCAAATGCAGTGTTGGCATTCATTTCTAGAGGGATAGCATACAAGAGCAGGGTGGCACAAATGGCATAGCAGTCAGCGCAATGCCTTTACAACGCCAGCAATCTGAATCAGACCTGGCTCGAATCCCACGCTCTCTGTACGTTCTCCCCGTGTCTACATGGGTTTTCTCCAGGGCCTCTGGTTTCCCTCCACCCTCCAAAAATGTACTGGGGTGTAGGTTAATGGGGTATAAATTGGGCGACACAGACTCGAACTGGCCTGTTAATATATTTAAATGTTGAGCCCTGGTGAGACCTCGCCAGTGTATAGATTTGGGTGCCTAATTTGAGAAAAGACAAGCTGGTGTTGGAGGGGGTGCAGAGAAGCTTTTTTGGAATAATATCAAGAATGAAAGGGTTAATATATGAGGATTGAATATCGGCTCTTGGACTTGGAGTACAGAAAAGTGAGGAGGTAACCAATAGAATCATTTCGAATGCTGAAAGACCTGAACAGGTGGTGAGGATGTTTCTTATGGAAGGGGATTCTAGGACAAGAGGGTAGCATTTCAGGATGAAAGGGCAGAAATTTTTCTTTCATCAGTGGGTCTTGAGTCTGTGGAACTTATCGCAGAGGTTGGCAAATCTTTCTCTGGACCTTCTCCAATGCCAACACCTCCTTTCTCAAATAAGATGCCCCAGAAATGTACACAGCACTCGAAGGAGGTCCCCCCACTTCTTTATAGTGCCAACTGAGTCTATCACTAACATCCTTTGGGACAACTCGAGGAAGGGGAAGCTCACATTTTGTCTTTATCACTCCCGAGAATGGAGCTGAGACCAGGCAGAGACCAGATAATGAAAAGCAGTCTCCCTTTCCTGAAGAGACCTCACTGAATATTTTCATCTTGACTTTCACTGATGCTAATTTTGTTCCCGGTGCATTTGTACTAAAGAGAAGGCTGGATTCAAATGTTAAAGATGCTCTGGTGTGGTTTGTTTCCTTTCATATTTATTATCTGGGCCTCGTGCCAGCAATTTTTTTGCCCATCTCTAGTTGACCTTGAGAAGGTGGTGCTGAGCTGTCTTCTTGAACCTGTGCGATCAAAACACCCTATAGAAAGCCAAATAGATAACATCCACAGCTTCTTCTCTGTCTATCCTGCCCGAGATTTCTTCAAAAAACTCTAATAGGTTAGTCAAACATGATCTACCCTTTAAAAAACCCTGTTGACTCGGACCTCTCCTGTCATGCGCTTCCAGGTATTTCATAACTTCAACCTTTTTTTTAATTTTTTTAATTTTTCACACTATAAACCATACTGACCAAAATACAAACAGACATTTTTCTCTTGAATATATACAGTGTCATTTTCTCCCCTTTTCCCCCCTCCCTTCCCTCCCTCCCTCTCCCCCCTTCCCATTTATTCAAAGTTCTATCTATAAGATACATTAAACCCGTTAAACAATGTCGTCACTTAATAAAATAAACAAGAAATTTTTATCTTTTACTTTTATATACTGAGTCAGTTCATTTTGTTGTCTTCTCCTTCTGTCATTTTAGGTGGTGGAGGTTCATGGTAGGATTTCTCTATTGTATTTCATGTATGGTCCCCATATTTGTTCGAATATTGTAATGTTATTTCTTAAATTATATGTTATTTTTTCTAATGGAATACATTTATTTATTTCTATATACCATTGTTATATTCTCAAGTTGTCTTCTAATTTCCAGGTTGACATAATGCATTTTTTTGCTACAGCTTGGGCAATCATAACAAATCTTTTCTGTGCTCCATCCAAATCGAGTCCAAATTCTTTATTTCTTATATTACTTAGGAGGAAGATCTCTGGGTTTTTTGGTATATTGCTTTTTGTGATTTTATTTAATATCTGGTTTAGATCTTCCCAAAATTTTTCCACTTTCTCACATGTCCAAATTGCATGTATTGTTGTTCCCGTTTCCTTTTTATAGCGAAAACATCTGTCTGATACTGTTGGGTCCCATTTATTTAACTTTTGGGGTGTGATGTATAGCCTGTGTAACCAATTATATTGTATCATGCGTAACCTCGTGTGTAGCGTGGCAGCTTAAGACAGAACAAACTAAAAGAACAGTATTGGCATCAAGGAAAAAGGACAAACAAATTACATATAACCCAACGGAGATCAACAAAAACTTCAGGGAATTCTACAAACAATTGTATCAAACTGAAAATGAAGGGAAAGAAGACAAAATAGATGAATTTCTAACTAAAATTGAACTACCGAAATTACAAAGAGGAGCAAAATAAATTAATAAAACCATTTGAAATAGAAGAAATACAGGAGAGATTAAAAAAACTACCGAACAATAAAACACCAGGAGAGGATGGACTCCCAGTAGAATTCTATAAAACATTCAAAGACTTATTAATTACTCCTCTCCTGGAAGTAATGAACCAGATTGAAAAAACACAAAACATACCAGATTCATGCAAAACAGCAATAATTACAGTAATACCAAAGATGGGGAAAGATCCATTTACACCAGCATCGTATAGACCAATATCTCTAAACACAGATTATACGATAATAGCTAAACTATTAGCAAACAGATTGGCTGACTATGTACCAAAAATAGTAAAACTAGACCAAACTGGATTTATTAAAAAAAGATGAACAACGGACAATATCTGTAAATTCATTAACTTAATCCATGCAGTACAAGGAAACAAAACTCCAACAGTAGCGGTTGCTTTAGACGCAGAGAATGCCTTTGACAGAGTAGAATGGAATTATTTATTCAAAGTACTACAAAAATTCAACATACCAGAGAAATATATTAATTGGATATAAGGGACCATTGGCAAAAGTGACAGTAAATGGATATATATCAAACCAATTTAAATTAAGCAGATCAACAAGGCAGGGATGTCCACTATCTCCCTCACTGTTCGCATTAGCTATAGAACCACTAGCAGAACTGATAAGAACAGAAAATAAAATACGAGGGATAAAAATAAAAGAGAAGGAATATAAAATCAGTCTATTTGCAGATGATCTTATAATATACTTAACAGAACCAGAAATATCAATAAAAGAATTACATAAGAAATTGAAGGAATATGGTGAAGTATCGGGGTACAAGATCAACGCAAATAAAAGTGAAACAATGCCAATGAATAATGCAGATTTCACAAAGTTTAAGAAAGAATCACCCGGCCCCCCAGTTCGAGCTCGGGTCAGTGTGAGCGACCAACGCAAGGACACTGCCCATTGCTTGCAAATAAGAGCCTTCAGTCTCGGCAACTTTGTGTAATTGATCGTGCATTAGGGTAGTCGCAAAGGCTGGAGGTGATAGTTGGAGAAGGAGAGAGGGGACAGCTGCAAGCAAGGGGAGCAAGCAAGCAGCTCTCCACCCCCTTCCCCCTCTATTCATCTAGCCATCCCTCCTCCACATGCTTACAACTGTGCCCTCCCTTCCTTCTCCACCTATCACCTCCAGTCTTTGCAACCACCCCTCCCCCCTTACCCTTTCATTTCAATCATGATGTCTGCAGATGTTCATGTTCTCCACCTCTCAGCTTCTTCTCGTCTACCTTGCCACCTGTATCCACCTCTTGCTTGTTAGCCTATTCTCCTCCCCCTGACCCTTCCTCCCTCCTCTTCTCCCCCCACATTTTTTACTCAGCCTCCTGCCTGCTTTGTCCTCACATTTGAACAAAGGGCCCAGGCCAAAACATTGGTTACTTCTTGTGGATACTGCACAACCTGCTTAGTTTCTCAGGACACTTGTGAATTGCACTGATGTGTGAGCCGGGGGTGGGGGGGGGGGGCGATGTGGGGGGGAGGGGGGGATTCGGTGGCAGTGGTGCTGCCGTGCACCTGGGGCTTTTCCATCATGGCAGTGGAGGCCACAGGTTCCAAAGATAATGCCAGAGAAGATAATGAATCACACAGCCTCTGTGTGCCAATGGTGGAGCAACATATGTCTATCGGGGCTGTGTATCTATCAAGTTGACATTCTATCACCAAGAAGAATAAATGGCGGCAGAAACTGGGCAGCACCGCCACCTGCAGGTTCCCCTTCCACAGAGTTCCTCAGTAGGGAACAGGCACTTTGCCTACCTCATCCATTCCTACCTTGATTGCCTGCATATCTCTCTGAGGTGTTCCTATCCATGCACTGTGCCCACTTCCACAATTACTAAGGAAACTGACACAGAATCTATGGAAGTGAGGCAAAGAAGCAGTGAGGTCATGGAACCTATAGAGATTACAGAGAAGGAGGTCTTAAAGCGAAGGGAGGTGCATAAATCTCCTAGGGCTTGACAAGGTATTGCCTTGGACCTTGAGGGAGATTAGTGCAGAAATTGCAGGGGTCCGGGAAGTTATATTTAACGTCCTTCACCATGCTGGAGGATTGGGGGGTAGCTCATATTGTTCCATGATTTACAAAGGCTCTAAAGCTAATCCAGAAAATTAGAGGTTGGCGACACTGATGTCAGTAGCGGGTAAGTTATTAGAAAGTGTTCTAAGAGATTGGAATCACGAGAATTTGGATAAACAGGGACTGATTAGGAGGAGTCAACATGGCTCTGTGTGTGGTAGGTCATGCCTAACCAGTCTTATAGGGAGGTTACCAGGAACAGTGATGAAGGAAAGGCCATAGATGTTGTCTACATGGACTTCAGTAAGTTGTTTGACAAAGTCCTGCTTGGGAAGTGGGTCAGGAAGGTTCAGTCACTCAATATACATGCTAAGGTAGTAAATTGGATTAGACTTTGGTTTTACAGGAAAAGCCAGAGAGTGGTGGTGGATGATTGCTTCTCTGACTGAATATCTGTGACTAATGTTGTGCGTCATTGATCGGTGCCATATGTATCAATGATGTGGATGATAGTGTGGTAAATTGGATCAGCAAGTTTTCAGATAACACTAAGGTTCGAGGCATTGTGGACAGCGAGGGAGGCTTTCAAGGTTTGCAGAGGAACCTGGAGCACCTGGAAAAAATGGGCTACAAAAGGGCAAATGGAATTTAATGTGGGCCTATGAGCATTGCATTTTGGAAGGACAAACCAAGGTAGGATATGCACATTAAACAGTAGAGCACCGAGGAGTGCAGTGGAACAGAAGTAACTCTGAAATCAGACACAGCATTCCCTGAGCTTTTGGCACTTTGGCCTTCATGGGCCAAAGTATTGAGTATAGGAGTTGAGATGTTATGGTGAATTTGTACAAGACATTGGTGAAGCAAAATTTGAAGGAGTGTGTACAGTTTTTGTCACCTCACTACAGGAAAGAGATCAGTCAGATTGAAATAATGCAGAAGAGATTTACAAGGATGTTGCTTGGACTTCCAGGACTTTATTCCCTGGGGCAGAGAAGAATGAGGAGAGATGTATCTATCTATCTACCTATCTATCTATCTATCTATCTATCTATCTATCTATCTCTCTATCTATCCATCTATCCACTTACCTATCTATTTAGTTATTTATTTATTTATTAATTCATTTTATTTGCTTCACGCCATTGTTAATGGAGAAGGGTTCAGAGAGCTCATTGCAGTATCTGACCCGACCTTGTTGGTTTTCGTGCAGTTGGATAACCATGTTGAGGAACTTTGGGGGGCATCCGAAGCGCTCTAGTATTTGCCAAAGCCCTTTCCTGCTCACGGTGTCGAAGGCTTTGGTGAGGTCAACAAAGGTGATGTAGAGTCCTTTGTTTTGTTCTCTGCACTTTTCTTGGAGCTGTCTGAGGGCAAAGACCATGTCAGTAGTTCCTCTGTTTGCGCAAAAGCCGCACTGTGATTCTGGGAGAACATTTTCGGCGATACTAGGTATTATTCTATTTAGGAGAATCCTAGCGAAAATTTTGCCTGCAATGGAGAGTAGCATGATTCCCCTGTAGTTTTAGCAGTCTGATTTCTCGCCTTTGTTTTTATACAGGGTGATGATGATGGCATCATGAAGCACCAACCCTCTTTTCAATCTTCTTCAGCATGATGCTGAAACAAGCCATGAAAGACCTCAACAATGAAGACGCTGTTTACATCCGGTACCGCACGGATGGCAGTCTCCTCAATCTGAGGCGCCTGCAAGCTCACACCAAGACACAAGAGCAACTTGTCCGTGAACTACTCTTTGCAGACGATGACGCTTTAGTTACCCATTCAGAGCCAGCTCTTCAGCGCTGTTTTGCGTCCTGTTTTGACGTCCTGTTTTGCGGAAACTGCCAAAATGTTTGGCCTGCAAGTCAGCCTGAAGAAAACTGAGGTCCTCCATCAGCCAGCTCCCCACCATGACTACCATCCCCCCCCACATCTCCATCGGGCATACAAAACTCAAATCGGTCAACCAGTTTACCTATCTCGGCTGCACCATTTCATCGGATGAAAGGATCGACAACGAGATAGACAACAGACTCGCCAAGGCAAATAGCGCCTTTGGAAGACTACACAAAAGAGTCTGGAAAAACAACCAACTGAAAAACCTCACAAAGATTAGCGTATACAGAGCCATTGTCATACCCACACTCCTGTTCGGCTCCGAATCATGGGTCCTCTACCGGCATCACCTACGGCTCCTAGAACGCTTCCACCAGCGTTGTCTCCGCTCCATCCTCAACATTCATTGGAGCGACTTCATCTTCGACTTCAACATTTTATTTATTTATTTAGACATACAACACAGTAACAGGCCATATGACTCTGTGGCACCCAATTTAACTCTAATATATCTCCAATTAGCCTGCAACCCCAGTACATTTTTGAAGGGTGGGATGGAGCCCCCGAGCAAAACCCACGCAGACACAAGGAGAATGTACAAACTTCCCTCAGACTTACAGACAGCGCTGGATTTGAACCCCAGTCTGGTCCCGACCGCTGGTGCTGTAAAGGCGTTGCGCTAACTGCTACGCCAACCGTGCCACCCATTGATAGAGGTACACAAAATTATGATAGACATAGATAGAATAAACTAGAGAATATGGGCTAAGGATGAAAGAGGAAAAGTTTACAACGAACATTAAGGGAAACCACTTCATGCACAGAGTGGTGGGAGTATGGAATGAGCTGCCTATTGAACTGGTAAATGCAGGGTCAATTTTGACATTTAAGAAACATTTGGACAGGTACATGGATCGGCGGGGTGGTGTGGGGGGAGTGCATAGAGGGATGTGGCCCAGGTGCAGGTCAGTGGGACTAGGCAGAATATTAGTTCAGCACGGACTAGAAGGACCAAAACGTAGGCCTGTTTCTGGGCTGTTGTGTTCTATGTTTCTTATGCCTCCTGACAGATCATCCCGTGTACTTCCTCCTCACTCTCTGTCTTGCCAGTCCATCAGCTGTCGATTGACATTGTGTCTACCTACTTGAACCTCTCCCACAACAGTTCTGGGGTGACCCCTTTACCTGAAGGATGGCTACATTTCAAGAAGGCAGCACACTACCACCTTGTCAAGGGCTATTACGAATGGACAATAATCTCTGGCAACATGCCCAGACCTGGAAAGTGAATATTAACAAAAAGGCAAACACCTGCCAGGACATCTCAAGTGCTTGAATACAGCTACCTCTGTAAAAATGAAACCACTGGGAACAAAGTAATTTCAGTGAAAGATGGTAGGAATATATCATAGAATCAAAGTTTTACAGCATGGAAACAGGTCATTTGGCCCATCATGTCCACACTGGCCAAGTTGCAATTCTGGTCTAGTCCCATTTGCCTGAATTTGATCCACATCCTTCCAAACCTTTCCTATCTATATATCTGTCCAAATGTTCAGTGAACATTGTAATTTCTATGGCATCTTCTCATTCTTCTGGCAGCTCGTTCTAGATACAGATTATCCTCTGAGTGAAAGAGTTGCCCCTCAGGGGTCCCTCGAAAATGTCCATCCTTTCATCTTGAACCTATAGTTCGAGTCCTTCCAAGTGAAGCAACGCTTCTCTTGTATATCTGCAGGGTTCATCTACCGCATCCGGTGTTCCTGCTGTGGTCTCTTCTACACGGAGAGACTGGCCACAGACTGGGAGATCACTTGACTGTGCACCCCAGTTCTGTCTGCCACAAATAGTGTGGATCTCCCAGTGGCCAATTCCCCATCCCATTCCCTTGCTGACATGTCTGTTCATGGTCTCATGCACTCCCAGACTGAGACCAGCCATGAATTTGAGAAACAACTCTGACTGGGCACCCTCCAACACCAACTTCTCTGGTTTCTATTAAACCCCACCTCCCCATGTTGCCTTTCCCCCAGATCTATCTCTCTCTCTCTCTCTTCCCTCTGTCTCCTGTCACAGAGCCAAAATCAATTCTCATCCTTCCTCTTATCATATCCAATTAACACTTTTTTTGGTCTGGACACTTCCCCCGGCCAGTTTTCAGTCTTTATTCCGATGTCTTCCAGTTCTTTACTTGTACATTGAAGAAAAGCTCAGGCCCGAAACGTTGGTAATATATCTTTACCTCCTATATACCCTGTGAAAAAGGCGATGAGCATTCATTTTATCTCTTCCCCTTGTGCTTCTGTAAACCTCAATAAGGTCACCTTCTCACCTGATTGGCCATGATGGAACAACTACATTCAGAAACATGAATGAGGCCAGAGGTCCATGAGCCAGAAGGTTTCAGAAACAGGTGGTGCCCCCGAAGGGTTTGAAAATAAGTATGAGCCTCGACGTCAATGCTTTTCCAGGTTGTTCTCCCAATGTAAGGCAACAAGCAGCGGAGGGGTTGGAAGTGCACATTGACAATGCAGGCAGCAGGATTTATTTGAAATCCAGCAGATGCCCTGCTTTCAGCATGGTCTCAGAAATACTGCGGTAATCTGGTTCTGCAGTGCACCTAAGTACTGGAGGAACTCAGCAAGCTAGGCAGCATCCATGGAAAGCAATAAGCGGTAAAAAATTTGGGCCAGTGTTTCTCATCAGGAAGGCCAAATGGGTGAGGGCTGAGTTATCTGTTTCTGCAACTTTGATTGAGAACTAAGTGTTGCTCCAAGTAGCCGTGTGAGACTGCATGATTGTATGTCACCTCTGTTAATAGCCAAATGTGCTTGTATTTTGCAACATTTACACAAAACATATATTACAGCACGGTGTGTCCCCAATGAACCCATGATATCGTGTTGACCTGCGTCAACCTACTTCACAACAATCATTCCCTTCCCTACCTCATACAGATAACCCTGTATATTTCTTGCATCCATGTACCTATCTGAAAGTCTTTGAAATGCCCCCCATTTTATCAGCCTCCACCACCACTCCTGGTACCCACTACTTTCTGTATATATAAAAAAAACCTTTGACTGACATCTCCCCTCAACCTTCCTCTGCTAACCTTAAACAGACGTCCTCTACTATTTACTACTGTCACCATGGTGAGAAATTTTTTCGCTGTCCACCCTCGCTGTTCGGTGCGGACTAGAAGGGCCTAATGGCCTGTTTCCGTGCTGTAATTGTTATGTTATTATGTTATGTTATCTATGCCTCTCATAACCTTATACACTTCCATTAAGTCGTCTCTCATCCTTTGTCGCTCCAAAGAGAAAAGCCCCAGCTCTGTTAACAATGCTTCTTAAGGCATGTCCTCCAATTGCAGCAAAAACCTGATAAATATTCCAAATGTGGTCTAACCAGAGTTTTATAGAGCTGCAACAATGGCTCTTGAACTCAATCCCTTACCTAATGAAGGCCATCACACCTTAACCACTATATCAACTTGTGACATAGACCGTAAAATAATGTTTTCCAGTAAATAACATGGGTTTAATGTACAAGTATTGCAGATTCCATCTTTGATCAAAGGCTGTAAGAAATCGCACAGAGTTGTCAACACAGCTCAGATACACAAACCAACTCCCCTCCAGCGACTCAGTCTACGCTTCCCGCTACCTTTGGAAGCAGACCCTTCCAACATTGGTCACACCTTCTACCCTCTCCTCCTGTTGAGCAGAAGGTGCATAAGTATGAGAACACATCCTTTCGGTTTCAAGAATAGTTCTTTTCCCTGCTATTATCAGGCTCATGAATGGACCCCCCATTGCTAAAAGGATCTTGCCTCTGTACTTTTTCTCTGTAATGCTTTCTTTCTATCTATAGATAGATAAATAGATGGATAGATAGATAGACAGACAGACACAAAACAGGTGCCGTCTTATTTTGCACCACCTGTTGTAGTCAAGAACAGGTTGACTTGCCTGGATAGCAGTGAAAATAAAGTTGTTCACTGTATTTCGCTACATGTGAGAATTAAATTCATTTCAATCCCATCCACATTCAGAAGGCCTGGATTTCCAGAACCTTACTCCTGCTCCCATCCACTCTGAACCCAGACCCTGTCTGAGCCATTCTCTCCGCACAGCACTAATGTTCTATCCCCTGCTTAAATCCATATAACCATATAACCATATAACCACTTACAGCACAGAACAGGCCAGTTCAGCCCTACTAGTCCATGCCGTAACAAATCCCCACCCTCCTAGTCCCACTGACCAGCACCCGGTCCATACCCCTCTAGTCCCCTTCTATCCATATAACGATCCAGTCTTTCCTTAAATGTAACCAATGATCCCGCCTCGACCACGTCTGCTGGAAGCTCATTCCACATCCCCACCACCCTCTGCATAAAGAAATTTCCCCTCATGTTCCCCTTATAATTTTCCCCCTTCAATCTTAAACCATGTCCTCTAGTTTGAATCTCCCCCTTTCTTAATTGAAAAAGCCTATCCACATTGAACAAGAACAAACAAAAGAGCAGCAGGAGTTGGCCATTCAGCCTATCGAGATGTTCTGCCATTTAGTGAGATCATGGCTGATCCGGCCACGAACTCATCTTCTTTCCTGTCCTTGTCCAGGACCTTTATTTCCCCAACTTTTCAAAGATCGATCAAAATGCATTTTAAATACTTTCATCGAGGCAGCCTCCACTGCTTCCCTGGCCAGACTCTCTGGGAAAAAGCAGTTTCTCCATCCAAAACATACTCCAATGGGTCTGGAGGGTACATCCCCTTAGTTCTAGTGAAGACCATGAAGTAAAAAACAAAAGTTTGCAGACGCTGTGACTGCAGTAAAAGCACAGAAATGCTGGAGGAACTCAGCCGGTCTCGCAATGTTCACAGGAGGGAAAGATATTTTGAGCCTAAGCCCTTTGCCTGCAACATCGGTAATATATCTTTATCTCCTATGGATGCTGCGAGACCGGCTGAGTTCCTCACGTATCTCTGTGTTTTTACTTGGAACAGTCAGCAAACTAGATGCAAACATCAGTCAACAGAAGTCAACATTGTGACAGATATGTTTTTGGGACATACATTGGGGCAGGTTTTAGTGTAGGTCACATACAAACACTTCAAATCAGATCTTACTTAAAATACTGGAGCTCTACCCCATGCTAGATCTGTTGGGGCCAACAGTCTTTGCAGAAGCTTTGGAGAGTGCACAAGAGACTTCACTAATGGATCATTGTTTACACAAAGGCAAGAGATGAAAGATCCTGTCGGAGCTGTAGATTGTCTGTAGTGGAACTTGCTGTTCTAAGAGGGTCATGTGGTTTTGGAAGCAAAGAGAATCAAACAGGTTTTCTCTCTGAGAGAGAGTGAGAGACACACACACAGATTACTTCAATAGTGTTACAGCCAGCAACATCAGCTGGGACTGGAACAGGACAAGCTGGCCAGCTTGTGGAAAACCCCATTTGGAAGACAGGTTGTGAGAGCTTAGTTCAGCCTGGTCAAAGCCCTTGTGGTTCATGAAAGAGGAGAGGACTGGCTGTCTAATGTTTCACTTGAAATAAGGGAAACAAAAAGAAACTCTGTGGTGACCTGAAAGAAAGAGGTTATCATCTGGAGAACCCTAAGGGGGTAAGTTTCTTCGGCAAGACACTGAAGTGGCTGGGGTGTCCAGCGTACAACAAATCTCTCTCTGAAAACTGACAAGAACCTTTCTGAGTGGTAACTATTTACCTTTCAAGCACCAAAGCCTGGTGAACTTTCTAAATGTTAAATTCTGTGCACAGTATAAGAATTGCCTGCAACCAGTGAACATGGAGGAAGGAGAAGTGAGATTGGACTGTGAATCAAAGAACTTCTCTGAACTTACACACACATTACATACACTTGCGCTTAGAATTAGAAGAGGGTTAAGTTAGGTTAGTTAATTCAATAGTGATAAGTTAAAGTGTGATTCAGTTTTCATGTTTAAAGATAATTAAAAGCAACTTTTGTTTAAGTAGCTATTTGACTTGGTGAATATCTATTGCTGGTGGGTTTGGGGGTCCTCTGAGCTCGTATCACTAGTGTGTGGATTCCCTTTGGGAGTTCTGGTTTCCTTCCATCTGTCGTTCATACCATGCATTGCACGGTAAAGATGGGCTAGTGTTTCTCCAGGACCACGGAGAAGATTTACATAAACAGAAGTTAAAGCATTAAGACCTATACAGTCCACGGTCCACTATCCACACATACTCTGGGAATTCAGGAGCCTGATGCCTTGGGGGAGAAAGCTGTTGCCCAATCTGGACGCAGGGGCCCGAGCGCTGCAATACCTCCTACCAGATGACAGTCTACGTAAGGGGGTGTGTGGAGTCCTTCACAATGTTTATTGCTTTTCCGCGTGCATCGTCCGTCATGGCACCAAAACCACTTGTGGCACCTATACCACTTCCCTGAGTGTGTGCTGGGTAGTGTGACACTGTAACACGTACCCGATAGCCAACCTGCACCCGTAGAGTAACAGTCACATCTACAGCGCCCAACTCAGAAACAAGAGTGCTCTCCATCGGGTTCTGGCTGACACACGCTTTTGCAAATGGACCACCACAGCTCAGGGGCTCCTCTCTCTGGTTAAGACATCGGAACCAGCCCTGTTTCTCGCTGCAGTCTGTGACACAGTAATAAAAATGGCAGGTGAGCAACTATTTCCAAATGTGTGTCATTTGTGAACATGAATTCATAAACGGTAATGGGAAAACAAGCCCACAATTAAGATGCCTCTGTAATGAGGTAACCTTAATGCTACACAGACAGCTGTGAGCCATTTAACTGATCTAATTGCTGATAAATCCATTAATCTAGCAATGAAGTCTACATTTTTGTCAGTGGCTCTGGAAAATTGTGCGGTAATCTCAATGCATTGCAAAGTGCTCACCGCACAGAAGCAGGTCATTCAGAAGAGGGTGGAGTTACTCATGATTTTAGCAGTAAATGGATATTTAAAAGGCAGGATCACTGGCCCAGAGACAAATTCAAATCCCACCACAAGCAGTTGAGGTGGGGAGGGGAGGGATTAAAATTCAACAATTTTTAAAAAAAATAAGTGATTCTCCATAAAGGTGAAATTTCTGCGCTGCTGTCCCTTCGGAGAATGAAATCAGCCTTCATCTCTGTGACTTCACACCCACAGCAAATGTGGCTAATGCTTAACGATCGATCCTCGAAGGTGGGCCCAGAGATGGGGAGGTGGGGATGGAGAATGAAAGGACACTTGCTAAATGAGCCCTCGGTCTCAGAACAAATAAAATCAAGATCATCCACGCTGGTGTTTTTGGCCCACGCAAGCAAATTCAGTATGATACACACAAGTGGTGGAGAAACCCAGCAGGTTACGCAAGGGTCCAAAGGATGCAAAGTCCTCTCAATTCCTCCTTTTCTAGCTTATCTGCTCCCACAATGAGGTCTTCCACTTCCAATCATCTGAGATGTCCTTCTTCAAAAAAAAATGTGGATTCCCCTTGACTACCTTCAATTCAGCTCTTATCTGCATCTTGATTTCCCGCTTATCTGCCCTTGGTCCCCTCCCCCTACCACCGAGTTGCCACAAGGACAGGATTCACCTTGTCATCACCTATTACCCCACCAACCTACCCATCCAACACGTCATCCTTCGCAATTTCTGCCACCTACAGTGAGATCCCATCACCACTTCTCTCCTCAGGGACCATGGCCTCGTGAGTCCCTCATCCACTCATCCCTTCCTTCCAATTGCCCGCTCAGCATCTACCTTGGTGACCGCATAAAGTGCCACTTTGCTGCCTACCCCTCCTCCCTCGCCACCATTCGGGACCCCAAACAGTTCTTCCAAGTGAAGCAACACTTCACTCATGAATCTGCAGGGGTCACCTACTGCATCCAGAGCTCCTTCTGTGGTATGCTCTATATTGGTGAGACTGGATGCAGACTGGGGGATCATTTTGTTGAGCACCTTCGCACTGTCTGCTGCAATAGCGAGGACCTCCCAGTGTCCGACCATTTCAATTACATACCCCAATCCCACACTGACATATCCATCTGCCCTAGCTTATGCAGTGCCAAACTGAGGCCACCCACCACACCTGGTAGTAAACCACTGCTGTACCATGATTGGCTGCTGCCGGCTGGACACAGCTCCTGAGACCGATCCTACCCAGAGCCCCTTGCATGTTCCCCTTTATCTTTGCTTCGAGCAGTCGATGAAGTTGTTGGAAGAGATCATGTTTGCATGACCACTAGCAAGGCCTTGATTATAGTTCCTATTTGATTTGACTTGGCTGCCAGCAGGGGCTGACACTGAAGGAGAGACTGCAGTATCTAAGATCTGTAATGGAGGCTGGCAGCCTCATGGCATGCCTCATGGTGCTGTTTACATCAACGTGTTGTCTAAGAACTCATACATACGAATACAAGATGAAACAGGTAATTCCTGTCTTTAGTTAATTAAAGCCTGATAGTTTCACATCTCTCTCTCTCTCTTTATTTCTCTCTCTCTTCCCTCTCTCTCACCTCTCTCTCTGTCCTTTCGCTTCTCTCCCTCTCTTTCCTTCTCTATCCCTCTGTGTCCATTCCTCCAGCTTCCCACCCTCTTCCCTCTCAGAGAGCTACCAGCACCCCCATCACAACATAGTTCTCTTCTGCCCTCCCACCCATATAATCAATGACCTCATGCCTGTTTGCCCGTGCTCCTCCTCCTGCCCCTTCTTCCCTCCTCTCTCCGCCTTTCAGACGACTGCTTTGCTTTTTGACAAAAGGCTCAGGTTTGAAACATTGGTTTTATATTATATATATATATATAATATAAACAGTACAATTCCGATTATCCGAAATCAGATTCTCCAGAACAAATCAGAAATCCTCATTTATCCAAAATGTTTTCAGAACCGACTGACTGGGGATGTTGTCGGCAGCATTGGACCTCGGGCTCCCGGCAACAGCAGACCTCAGGCTCCCGGCACGAGCAAGGCCCCGGTGGGGAAGTGTCGGTGATCATCGGTTTTGTTTTGGTGAGAATTAAACATTATTTTTAATGCTTAAAATGCCTTCCCTTGTTGTTTGCTGAAGTTTGTGACAGTCGATTGGCTGTTGCTACTGGGCTGTTTTTTTTTTAAATGACCAGTTCTCCAAAAAAAAATGTATCTGACATAGGCCCAGCCATTTTGGATAATCAGTGCTGTACTGTCCTTGCTTCCTACAGACGCCGTGTGGCCTGTTGAGTTCCTCCAGCACCTTTGTGCTTTAAACTACAATCACAGCATCTGCAGACTTCCTTTATTAACACCTGCAGTATTACTTTATATTTCATTTTCCTTCGTGAGACTACATGTCAGGCCAATGAGGATTCAAGGTCACAGTGGCATTCAGGCACTCACCGTGCAGCACCGGGCCTATTTTTAAAATCTAATGACTGCGCAGTACACGTTAGTCAGCAATGTTCCCACCAGCAGCCATGTGTTCATGATGATTGGAAGAACATGTCAATAGGTTTTTGGACTTTAAGGGACATGGGGAGAGCATCGGAACACAGCAGTACATAATCCTTTGGAAAGGTTGGGGATTCCTTAAAGGGCTTATTCCTGCTCCGATTATTATAATCTTTCAATTATGTTGACTGAGGTTTAAATATTGGTGACGAATCTGAAGCGAAATCTACTGCTCTCGGAAGGAGGATCATTGGACTTTATCTGTCGTGCCTGTCTACTACTGTGGTCTGTCAAGTCCAGACTAGGTTTATAATTTTTTACATTTTTAAAGAAACATACAGCGCCGTATGTGGCATGCTGAAGTAGCACCAAGCAATCTTTAAAAAAGCAAAGATAAAGATACAGAACCAACATTTTAGGCCTGAGCCTTGATCAAGGTATGAGCTAAAAGCAGCTAAATGATGGGGTGATGGGCAGGGGGAGGGGGACCGGCCCACTGGTAAGAGGTCATGGGTGAATATGGGTAGGAGGGCACAATGGAAAAAAAACTGAGAAGTGATGGGGGAGGGTGTTGCTCTCTGAATGGGGGGAGGGATGAGGAGGGGGGGATGGGGGGAAGGGAATGGTGGATTGGGGGTTCAGAAAGGAGTCTGGGGTGGGGAGATGGCAGGGTCTGAGGGCTAGCGCGGTGGGAAGAAAAGGAGAGGTCAGAGGGCAGTTGAGGGAGATTTTTTTTAATTTAGATGCACAGCGAGATGAGGGGTTATGAGGGTTATATGCTGGACCATGTAATTTCAGTGTATTTGTACATTGTACTACTGTGTATGACAATAAACCCTTAACATCATATACCAGATAGAATAATTAGCACCAAACTCAGACAAAGCTCTGGAACCAGACAGTGTCCCAGATGGGGGACTGAAGTACCTAGCAAAGCTGTTGCAGTACAGTTCCAATGCTGGCATCCACCCGACCATGTGGAAAAGTTCCCAGAAGTGTCAGGCAAGCAATAAGACAAGTCCAATCTGGCTCATCACTGCCCAATCAGCCTACACACAGAGATGATCAAAGTGATGGAAGTTGGAATCAACAGAGCCCTCATCTGAAGTTAAGGTTGCTCCAAATCCCACTTCAGATTGAGTCAGGGCCATTTGGCTTCAAATTCAAATCGATTTCTCAAGTCACAGCGAGAAAGTTTGTTCTGCGAGCAGATCAGCTAATCAACCCATACGTTGTACAGCAGTTATAAATGCAGTACAGAGTGCAGAGTTGCAGCGAGAGATCAGTTTGTATGGAGCAAAGGGAACAGAATTTTATTTGTAAAACAGAAAGCCTGCCAACACTGTGGTTGAAGTAAAAACACAACCCTGGAGAAACTCAGCAGGTCAAACAGTGTCCTTTATACAGCAAAGATATAACCAATACTTGGCTAATTTATCTTTATTGTTGCTAGATAAAGTACACTACATTATTTTATTTGTGTTAGCCTCATTCAAGAGTCTGATAACAGAGTGTAAGAACATGTCCTTAAACTGGTGTCTCGTGATCTCACTCTCAAGAACCTTCTTCCTCAGAGGAGAAGGGTGAACAGAATGTGGATGAAGTTAGATGAGTATTCAAAGCCTTCTTTAAAACCTTCCATCCTCATTACAAGTAGACCTGACAAAAGGCCCAGCCCCGAATCGTTGGTTACCCTTTGCTTCCCATGGATGCTGCATGACCTGCTGAGTTTCTCCGGTGCGTTTGTGAATTGGGCTTGACCCCAGTATTTGCAGACTTTCTTATTTGATTGATTTCATCACAATCTTGGTCCAAACATGGGTCAAAGGGATGACTCAAGGCCACATAGAACTTTGCAGCACAGTACAGACCCTTCAGCCCACAATGTTGTGCTGGCCTACATTAACCTACTCAACAACCTAACCTTTCCCTATCTCACACTCATAGTCCTCTATTTTTCTTGCATCTATGTGCCCGTCTCAGAGTCTTTTAAATGTCCTTTTTGTACCAGATTCAACCACCACCCCCGCAATGCATTCCATGCACACACTATTCTTTATGTAAAAGACTTCCCCCTTCACCTTATTCAGACAGCCTCTGGTATTTACAACATTAAGAAAGAGGACGTGCTGGATCTTGTTAAAAAGATATGACTGAAAGGTTCCCGGGACCATGCAAGATATACCCCAAGTTGCTATGGAAAGGGAGGGATAGCTGGGGCATTGGTGATGATGTATGCATCTGACCTGGTCACAGGGGAGGTGCCGGAGGATTGGAGAATGGCAAATGTGGTCCCTTTGTTTAAAAAGGTATAGGGAGAATCCAGAGAATTATATAATGCAGTGCCAGGGTGGTCGTGGATGCTGGGAAAATAGGGGGCATTTAAGAGACACTTAGACATGCACATGGATGAAAGAAAAGTCATAAGTTAAGGGTTAGGGGTCAAAAGTTTAGAAGTAACATGAGGGGAAGCTTCTTCACTCAGAGAGTGGAGGCTGAGTGGAATGACCTTCCGGAAGAGGTGGTTGCAGCGGGGTCAATGTTGTCATTTAAGGGGAGGTTGCATGAGTGCATGGATGTGAGGGGGTTGGAGAGTTATGGGCAGGGTGCAGGTAGGTGGGACTAGTGGAGTTTCACTGAAATCGGTGAGGACTAGAAGGGCCGATATGGCCTATTTCCATATTGTAATTGTTCTATGGTTATATGGTTATGAGTTAGGTCGGATTTTGTTTTTAATATGGTATATAAAGGGACAGCACAACATTGTGGGCTGAAGGGCCTGTACTGCGCTGTAAAGTTCTATGTTCTATTGGACTGAATGTTGTACGAAGGAGCCCTGGTAAAAAGCAGTCAGTCGACACACCAGGGAAAACACTGCAATGGCTGCAGCCATTTCTCTCACTCAGGAAGATGGCTTCAGTTAATGGGGATCCCAACCCCAGCACTTCACAGTGGGAATTCCTTAGAATAGGATGTTGGATCCAGCCACCTTAAACTGCTTTATCAATGACCTTCATTCCATCTTGAGGTCAGCAGTGTTCATTCTATTCTTAACCTGTCAGCAAATGGATCAGTCCATGCAGCAAGACTGAAACTACTTCCTCACTTGGCTGATAGGATAGTTAAGAAGGCTTAAGGTATGCTGGTTTTTATTAGTCAGGGGATTGAGTTCAAGAGCCGTGGGGTAATGTTGAAGTTCTATAAATCTCTGGTTAGACCACACATTGAATATTGAGTTCAGTTCTGGACGCCTCCTTACAGGAAAGATGTGGAAGCTCTGGAGAGGGTGCAGAGGAGATTTACCAGCATGTTGGCTGGTAAACGGAATTGAGAGGTGACATGATGGAGTCTACAAGATTACGCGAGTCATAGATAGGGTGGACAGCCAGCACCTTTCTACTGGGGCGACAGTAGCAAACACCGGAGGACATCTGCACAAGGTGAGTGGAAGAAAATTTAGGGGAGACACAGAGAGCGGAGGGGGCCTGGAACACATTACTGGAGTGGTGGTTGAAGCTGGTACAAAAAGGGGAATTTTAAAAACTCTTTGATTGGCACATGGATGTAATAAAAATAAGGTTATGAGCGTGAGGTAGTGAAGGATTAGATTGATGCGGAATAGGTTCATATAGGTCAGGATAATGTTGTGAGCCACTGGGCTTGTATTTTACTATGCTGGAAAACAGTAAACCATCTTTGTGCCACACCAATGGCAGACTTCACGCTGACATGAAATGTAAGTGGAAGAGGACCCTGGTGCCTGCTCCACATTCAAAAGGATCGTTATCATAGAGCGAGCCACGGAGTGCAGAAATAGGACCTTTGGCCCAGCGTCCCAAAATGTCCCATCCACACGTCCCACTTGCCTGTGTTTGATCCATATCCTATCGCTGCCTGACCTTTTACCACAATGCCCTCTCTTCCAATAACTCCATGTCTTTTGATTCCATTACTACTCAACTTCTATCCCTGAATATACTCGGTGACCAAAATCAGGATTCATTATCATGAAATTCGATGTCTTGCCGCAACATCATAGAGCAAACATTCAGATTATGAGCTATCTTACACTATTTGTATAAAAAATAAATAAAATAATAATAACACTAACAGGGCTCGAAAAGTGGTTCGTTGATCATTCAAGAATCTGATGGCAGTGGCGAAGAAGCTGTCCCTGTGCCGCTGGGTGCTCATCTTTAGGCTCCTGTACCTTTTTCCTGATGGAAGCAGAGTGAACAGGGCCTGGCCTGGGTGGTGGGGGTTTTTGAGGATAGAGGCTGCTTTTTTAAGACCCTGCCTCATGTAGATGCCCTTGATGGAATGAAGTCTGGTGCCTGAGATGTCGCATGCCGAGTAACAACCCTCTGGTTGTTTATTCTTGACCTGAGAGTCCATTCCAGGTGTGATGCAACCAGTCAGAATTCTCTCTACAGTCCACCTGTAGAAGTTTACGAGAGTCTTCGGTGACGTACCGAACCTCCTCAGACTCCTCACAGATTACAGCTGCTGGCGAGCCTTCTTTGTGATCGCATCAACATGGAGACTCCAGGACAGACTCTCAGAGATATTGACCCTCTCCACTACTGAGCCCTCGATGAGGACTGGGTCATGTTCCCCTGACCTCCTCATGAAGTCCACCATCATCTCCGGTTTTGCTGAAGTTAAGTGCAAGGTTTGCTGTCGTTGCATTGGATGCATTGTGTTCAAGATTCAAGATTCAAGATCCGTTTCTTGTTTCTTGCAGAACATGTAATATTGCACAAAATCGCCTGCCATAAGGCAGACAAGGAGTTGCCATTAACATTGCCTGGCGGACCCCATAATGAAAGAGAGTAAAACAATAGCAAGTTGCTTCACAGTGTCTGTGAATTTGCCTCCAGTGCTCCCGCCGCCTCTACAGCCACACAGACCCTCGGCTGCCCCGAGCTCCAGATCTAAATCTTTGAATCTTTGGAACTCCCTTGCAGAGTGTTCCAAAGCTTCACTTCCTTGTGTGTGAAGATGTTTCTCATCGAATGGGCACGGGTTCAAATTTCCTTTATTATCATGCATTTAAATGCATAAAATGTGCTCACTTTGGTTTGGCTAGTCCAGCCACTCTGCCTTCTACTCGGTAAAGCTTGCAAAGATTTTGCTCAATTCTGTGTGATCCCCTCTCATTCTCATCGATTCCAGAAAATATAGCCATGGTCGATTTAATCTCTGCTCCCGTTAAAAATGTGTCAACTCGGGATTCCATCTGTTGAATGTTCATTGCCTTTTCTCTCTTACAAACTCTTCCTCAGTTGGATGATGATACAGGCACACAGTGTTCAAGAGAAAGGTCATGTCATGGTCCCATATAATTAGAACAACACATCTCTCCTCACATGCTCATGTACTCAAATAATTATGACCTACATTCCAGATTCCTTCCTCTCTCCTTACTGCGCCAGAGCATCAAGCTTCAGTGGATCCTGTGCAAGGACAACCAGGCCCTTCTAAACACCTGAACTCTTCACCATTTATAAAATATGGACTGCTTCTCTTTCCTCTCTCCCAAAGTGAATAATCTGATGACCTCCCATTTCTCACGTTATACCCTTGCTCATTTAGATGGTCTCTGGATGGTCTATCTACGGTTCTCATATATTTCCTGCATAATTCATGCATCTATCTCGAAGCCACTTAAATGCTGCTATTGTATCTTCAATTAGTAATTACTAATTTGAGGATTACAAATCCAACAGCATAGCCATCAAATTGTGACTACTCTAGATGCCTGAAAACAAGAACCTCCAGATTTGTTCCTTTTGTGTTGTCATCAGGCTCTTGAATGGACCCCCTCAGTGGTAAAAGATAATACCCCTGCAGTCTTTTAATGGTACTTTCTCAATAACCAGGAATTTTCCCAAACGATACCACAATCTGCTTGACTTAAACTTAAATTTAAGCATACTTAAGTAACAGGCCCTTTCGGTCCAGGAGCCCGTGGCACCCATTTACACCCAAATGTCCGACAACTCCCAGTATTTTTTGAATGGTGGAAGGAAACAGGAGCACCCAGGAAAAACCCAAGTAGTCACGGGGAGAACCTACAAACTTCTTAGAGAGAGCGTGGGATTCTAACCCCCTGTCCTGGTAGCTGGTGCTATAACAGCTATGCTAACTGTGCCGCCCCATACTATAACCATTTTGCTTTATGATGGCCCTCCCTGCTCTACTGAAGTATGATAACTTGTCTGGGTAGCACATGATACAAAGATTTTCACTGTATATTGAGATAGGTGACAATAAGCAATTCAATTTAATTCGATACGTCCTTCAGTGCAAGGAAATGTGTAAAGTGAATGACCAGAATTGATATACTGCAATTGGGACCCAAATATGTCCTTGGACATGAAGGTAAACAAGAAAGTTTGCAGATGCTGGGGTTGAGTACAGTACACGAATGTGCTGGAGAAACCATAGTGGGTGGCATGGTTGGTGTAGTGGATAGTGCAATGCTTTACAGTGCAAGCGATTAGGTCACATTCTCCCCGTATCTCTGTGGATTTTCCCCAGGAGACTCCGGTTTCCTCCCACCATTCCAAACATACCGGGGGTTGTAGGTTAATTGGGTGTAAATTGGTTGGCACGGACTCGTGGGCCGAAATGGCCCGTTACTGTACTGTATGTCTAAATTTAAAAACTCAGCACGCCACGCAGCATCCAGAGGAACAAGAAGGTGAACAATATTTTAGGCCTGAGCCCTTCATCAGGAAGGGCCCAAAACATTGGTTACTATTCACTTTCTATGGTTGCTGTGTGACCTGCTGAGTTTCATTGGCACATTTCTACATATCCTTAGTCACTTGCACTGGATTCTCATATTTATGAACTATTAATGCGTGCCTGCGTGCGTGCGTTTGTCTGTGTATGTGTGTGCGAGTGGGTGTGTGCATTTGTCTGTGTCTGTGTGTGCGTGTGGTGTGTGCATTTGTCTGTGTCTGTGTGTGCGTGTGGTGTGTGCATTTGTCTGTGTGTGCATGTGGGTGTGTGCATTTGTCTGTGTCTGTGTGTGCGTGTGGTGTGTGCATTTGTCTGTGTCTGTGTGTGCGGGTGGTGTGTGCATTTGTCTGTGTCTGTGTGTGCGTGTGGTGTGTGCATTTGTCTGTGTATGTGTGTGCGTGTGGTGTGTGCATTTGTCTGTGTATGTGTGTGCATGTGGGTGTGTGCATTTGTCTGTGTCTATGTGTGCGAGTGGGTGTGTGCATTTGTCTGTGTCTGTGTGTGCGTGTGGTGTGTGCATTTGTCTGTGTCTGTGTGTGCGTGTGGTGTGTGCATTTGTCTGTGTATGTGTGTGCGTGTGGTGTGTGCATTTGTCTGTGTCTGTGTGTGCATGTGGGTGTGTGCATTTGTCTGTGTCTGTGTGTGCATGTGGTGTGTGCATTTGTCTGTGTATGTGTGTGCGTGTGGTGTGTGCATTTGTCTGTGTATGTGTGTGAGTGTGGTGTGTGCATTTGTATGTGTCTGTGTGTGCATGTGGGTGTGTGCATTTGTCTGTGTCTGTGTGTGCGTGTGGTGTGTGCATTTGTCTGTGTCTGTGTGTGCGTGTGGTGTGTGCATTTGTCTGTGTCTGTGTGTGCGTGTGGTGTGTGCATTTGTCTGTGTCTGTGTGTGCGTGTGGTGTGTGCATTTGTCTGTGTCTGTGTGTGCGTGTGGTGTGTGCATTTGTCTGTGTCTGTGTGTGCGTGTGGTGTGTGCATTTGTCTGTGTCTGTGTCTGCGTGTGGGTGTGTGCATTTGTCTGTGTATGTGTGTGCGTGTGGGTGTGTGCGTTTGTCTGTGTATATGTGTGCGTGTGGGTGTGTGCGTTTGTCTGTGTATGTGTGTGCGTGTGGGTGTGTGCATTTGTCTGTGTATGTGTGTGTGTGTGGGTGTGTGCATTTGTCTGTGTGTGAGTGTGTTTGTCTGTATGCTTGTGTGTGAGTTTGTCTGTATGTGTGTGTGTGTTTGTGTGTGTGTGTGCGCGCGCGTGCATTTGTCTGTGTATGTGTGTGCGTGTGGGTGTGTGCATTTGTCTGTGTCTGTGTGCGTTTGTCTGTATGCTTGTGTGTGTGTTTGTCTGTATGTGTGTGTGTGTGCGTGCATGTGTGTTTGTCTCTGTGTGTATGTGTATGCACGTGCGTGTGTGTGTGTGCATGCATGCGTGCATTTGTCTGTATGTGTGTGCACGTGCGCGTGTTTGTCTGTGTGTGTGTGCGCGTGCGCATGTGTTTGCCTGTGTGTGTGTTTGTGTGTGCATGTATATATACCCTTGTCCTGCATATGTGTTATGTCTGGTTGTGTATCTGCATGTTTTGCATTGAGGACCGGAGAACGCTGTTTTGTCAGGTTTTGTCACGAAAACCAACAAGGTCGGGTCAGATACAGCAATGAGCTCTCTGAACCCTTCTCCATTAACAATGGCGTGAAGCAAGGCTGTGTTCTCGCACCAACCCTCTTTTCAATCTTCTTCAGCATGATGCTGAACCAAGCCATGAAAGACCCCAACAATGAAGACGCTGTTTACATCCGGTACCGCACGGATGGCAGTCTCTTCAATCTGAGGCGCCTGCAAGCTCACACCAAGACACAAGAGAAACTTGTCCGTGAACTACTCTTTGCAGATGATGCCGCTTTAGTTGCCCATTCAGAGCCAGCTCTTCAGCGCTTGACGTCCTGCTTTGCGGAAACTGCCAAAATGTTTGGCCTGGAAGTCAGCCTGAAGAAAACTGAGGTCCTCCATCAGCCAGCTCCCCACCATGAGTACCAGCCCCCCCACATCTCCATCGGGCACACAAAACTCAAAACGGTCAACCAGTTTACCTATCTCGGCTGCACCATTTCATCAGATGCAAGGATCGACAATGAGATAGACAACAGACTCGCCAAGGCAAATAGCGCCTTTGGAAGACTACACAAAAGAGTCTGGAAAAACAACCAACTGAAAAACCTCACAAAGATAAGCGTATACAGAGCCGTTGTCATACCCACACTCCTGTTCGGCTCCGAATCATGGGTCCTCTACCGGCACCACCTACGGCTCCTAGAACGCTTCCACCAGCGTTGTCTCCGCTCCATCCTCAACATCCATTGGAGCGCTCACACCCCTAACGTCGAGGTACTCGAGATGGCAGAGGTCGACAGCATCGAGTCCACGCTGCTGAAGATCCAGCTGCGCTGGATGGGTCACGTCTCCAGAATGGAGGACCATCGCCTTCCCAAGATCGTATTATATGGCGAGCTCTCCACTGGCCACCGTGACAGAGGTGCACCAAAGAAAAGGTACAAGGACTGCCTAAAGAAATCTCTTGGTGCCTGCCACATTGACCACCGCCAGTGGGCTGATAACGCCTCAAACCGTGCATCTTGGCGCCTCACAGTTTGGCGGGCAGCAGCCTCCTTTGAAGAAGACCGCAGAGCCCACCTCACTGACAAAAGGCAAAGGAGGAAAAACCCAACACCCAACCCCAACCAACCAATTTTCCCTTGCAACCGCTGCAATCGTGTCTGCCTGTCCCGCATCGGACTGGTCAGCCACAAACGAGCCTGCAGCTGACGTGGACTTTTTACCCCCTCCATAAATCTTCGTCCGCGAAGCCAAGCCAAAGAACTTGTACAATCTTTTTTTTTCTTTTTTTTTTACTTTTTTCTGAATTAAAAAACTTTTTAAAAAAACCTACCGATATAGCTAAACCACGCCAATCACTCCGATCTCATCTAACAGCCCAATTATCATACATAATCATAAAAAGAAAACAGAGCCAGATCAACTCACCACAAATGAAAATATTGAATAAATGGTCGCCAGGTTAACTCAAACTTAGAAGGGGATTCATAGACAGAGTTTCTAATTTTCTCTAAATTTAAACATAGTAAAGTTTGGGTAAACCATTGGAAAACAGTGGGAGGATTAACCTCTTTCCAATTTAATAGTATAGATCTTCTAGCCATTAGTGTAAGAAAAGCAATCATACGATCTGCAGGAAGAGATAAATAAGTCAAATCTATCATAGGTAATCCAAAAATTGCAGTAATGGGATGTGGTTGTAAATCAATATTCAAAACGGTAGATATAATGGAAAAAATTTCCTTCCAATTATTCTGTAAAGAGGGACAGGACCAAAACATATGTGTAAGGGAAGCTATTTCCAATTGACATTTATCACATATAGGATCGATATGAAAATAAAAGTGATGGAGTTTATCTTTAGACATATGAGCTCTATGAACAACTTTAAACTGTATCAGTGAATGTTTTGCACATAGAGAAGAGGAGTTTACCAGTCGCAGAATTTTATTCCAATTTTCATTGGAAATATGAAGGTTGAGTTCTCTTTCCCAATCATTTTTAAACTTTCCAAAAGTCCCAGAATTTATTTTTGTAATTATATTATATAATTTAGATATCACACCTTTTGGAGGGAATTTTGAATGTAGTATATCCTCTAAAACAGTCGTAGTCTCCCGATTGGGAAAAGAGGGTAAAGTCGAAACTAAGAAACTCCTAATCTGCAAATATCGAAAGAAGTGAGATCGAGGTAAATCATATTTCATGGATAATTGTTCAAATGACATGAAAGAGTTATCCAAGAATAAATCCGAAAAGCATGTTATACCTTTAACTTTCCAGAGTATACTTGTACAATCTGATGATAAGAAGCTTGATTTGATTTGACTTGAATAAACAAGTAACAACACTTAAAATCTTGTTCCCTTGCATGCAATGGAACCTAATTTCAGAGGGGAATTATAAAAATTAATAAAATGTCTAGCTGCAAGCTATTGAGGATGATTTCTGCCTCTCTTTCTTACAATACTGCTCTCTCTTTAGTTAGTATGTGTTCATTGAAAGCTTAAATCTTCAAAGCTAAAGATGCAAACAAGTTTAAAGCAAAAGAGAATATGAAGATTGCTTGTTGATTCCATGCAAGCTCTGCGGGTCAAGATGAAACACTCTCCAGGAATTCTGGTAGCGAACATTATCACATGAACTCAGAAACATGACCACGTTGTGATAGTACAGATCTATCACCAATGTACATAGTGTATATAGTTACTGTATCTAGACTGTGCTTACAGCGATTGGCTGAGAGCTAAGCCACACCTATTGTTTGGGCCTTAAAGGGTTGTGTCCCTAGCCAGGTCGGATCATTCCGGACTGGTCGGCCACCTGTGAAGAGCTCCGGTCTTTTGCTAATAAAAGCCTTGGTTTGGATCAACAAGTCTTTGGTTCTTTCGACGAGCTCTACACACGTCTGGAATGAAACTGAGTGTTTCAGAAGCCAGAAAGTCGCTGTGGATTTATCTACTTGCAGCTTAAACATTTCTTATGAAGGATTATGTTCTGAGCTCACTTTGCTAGGGGTGGGGGGAGGGGGGAGCTGAAGGAACTCAGCAGGTGTGGCAGCATCCATGGAGAGAAATGATCGGGCACCATTATGGGGCGGGACCCTTTATCGAGGCTAGGATTAAAAAAAGTGAAGTGACATATCATTAAGAGGAGGAGGGGCCCAGAGGGAAGAGGGCAGAAAATGTGAGAGGAGGAGGGACAACGGACAGATTGACCATTTCTCACCATGGAGGCCGCCTAGTTCACTGAGAGATCTGATACGCCGTTTCCAGTCTTGGTCGCAGAATCTGAGTAAGCCACGCAAGACCCGGACCTCCTGCCTTTCACAGAAGGTTGTTGGGAGGAGGAACAAGGAGACAAGAACTGAGAAAGGAAATCATCTCCATCCTTCCTGTAATGAGACGAGAAGTGCTGAACGCAAAACTCCAGCCATTTTCAACATTTTTTTTTCTCCCGTTTCCCCCCCACTACCCAGACTCTCCCCAAAGTATATGGGTCCACTTCCCTGTGAAGCAGTCAAGTGTTGGTCTCTCTCCTACCGACCACATAAGAATCAGAAACAAATTTAGATTACATGAAGTGAAAAGAAAGCAATGCTGTGGCCCCAAGGGTAAGTGTTGGCATAGGGCTCCCATTGAGAATGGCTGGTCTAGCCCAAGTTTTGTAGAATTGCAACATTACCTCACCGCTCATGGTATGAAGGATCCCTCAACAGGGAGGTAAGAAACACAAAGGCAATGGTTTAAAGCAGGGGTTCTCAATCTTTTTGTTTCCACTCACATACCACCTTAAGTAATCCCTCCCTAACCTATGCCATAGCCAGGGATGTGAGAGTGGGGAATAAAGAGGTTGAGAACCACTCCTTAGGGGATAAGAGGGGACGTATGAAGAATGTTTTACACTCTGAGAGTGTCTGACGCTAACCATCACTTTACGATAATGCGACATTCATCACATTTTAATATTCTCCCTCTATTTTCATTCATTCTCCCCCAGATTCTACCACTTACCCTCACACGAGGGGCAATCTACAGTGCTCATCTAGCTTTGGAGGAATCCCTATGTTCACAGGTAGGGCGTGCAAACTGCACACAGACAGTGTCCAAGGTCAGGATTGGGCAGAATGGGCAATAGCTGGACCAGATTTAACCTGTTGATAGTCTAAGGTGGAGTGTAGGATATGGAGGGGGTGAATTTATAGTGGTATATAAAATTAGGAGGGACATATATAAGGTAAATAGTCAACATTTGTCCCCGGGGTAGAGCACAAGAATGCATAGATTAATTTTATATTTAGACGTACAGCACATTAACAGCCTCTTCCAGCCCATGAGCTCATTCCCCACAAATGCATCAATTAACCTACAAACCCTGTATGTCTTTAAATGGAGAGAGAAAACCACAGCACCTGGAGGAAATCCACTCAGACACGGGGAAAACGTACAAACTCCTGACAGATAGCGCCGGATTCAAACGCAGGTCGCTGACACACTAAAAATGCTGCGCTAACTTCGACGCTATCTGTGCCGCAAAGATCTAAGGTAAGAGGGGAACAGATTAAAAGGGACCTGAGGGGCACCTTCTTCACACAGAGGGTGGTGGGTGTGTGGAGCGAGAGGGAATGGGGACGATTCCAACATTCAGACAGGTACACGAACAGGAAAGGTTCAGCAGGGCCAAATTCAGGTCAATGGGATCAGCTTTGGTCGACATCTTGGTCGGCCCTGGACAGGATGGACTGTTTCTACTCCAGGACGCTTGGCTTGGCAACTTTGCACAAATCAGCTTCAGCTTTTCCCTATACTAAAGCAGCAATCAGTCTTCACAATACACTCCTATGAGATCAAACCATCCCAGTTCCGATAGCTCAGTAGTTAGAGCACAGGTCTTGTAAACTGCGGGGGTTGCGAGTTCATTCCTAGTTGGGGCCTCATTTTTGTGAGGGACACTGGACAAAGTGACGACTCTCTTTCTTCCTTACAGTAGACAAAGTTAAAGGATTTCATGCATGTTACCTTCGAAATGTAGAACGACGTGACAATCATGGAACCTTTACCTTTTGTGATTGTAATAGAAAAAAACTTGGGAGGTTATGAATTAATAATTTAATCAAATTAGTCTCAAGGGTGAGTTCCTGGAAATCACGTTGATTCTGATGAGACAGGGAAGAATTGGCATCAAACTGAGTAAGAATAATATCAACATAATAATTGGCTTGACTGCAATGAAATAAGTCAAGATACCCTCAGGAAGTGTGATGTGTTATAGTCAGGAAAGTTTAACATCAAGACAAAGTGGGGGGGGGGCGAATCTTTCTCATTGGTGAATGAAATATATTGTCAGCCCATTCTAGCTTTGCACCCTACCTTACCCTCTAATATGTACTTCTATTAAAGTCACCTCTCATCCATTCAAATGACATGTTCTGCAGACCAGGCAACATCCTGGTGAATCTCCTCTGCACCCTGTCTGAAGCATCAGAGAAGCAATGCAATGTCTGCAATACTCCACGTGTGGTCGATCCAGAGGTTTATAGGGCTACAATCGAATCCCCTGACTAATCTCTTGAGTAATATTTACTGAAGATGTGTGGCACATTGAAGATGCTGTGCGCTGGATGGGAAAGGTCTTTCATTAATTCCTTTAGCCCTATTTTGGCAACACTGCCAGTAAATGTCATCAGTGGGGGAAAGGGAGACCCCAGTGATCTTCTCGGCCATTTTGATGAGCTACTGTCTCACACAAGGATGCATCCAGTATGGACGTAAGAGTCTGCCCGGTGTTGAATTATCAATATTAATAAATGTGCCTTGTTGCTTTATAAAAAAAATTCAGAGGGTGGCAAATATTCAGAGAAGTAAGGGGCACCATGACTTGTGTTGCCAAGATGAGCTAGTAGGTTTCCACCACCCTGGAGTTTTCCCAGATCAGGTAATGTGCAAGAACAATGGCTGAGGAAAGGGGAACCCAGTTACGTGGTTGGTTCACCTAATGATACAATTTGCTGATGAGTCGTGTGCAGCTGAAAGGGTAATGCTTATTACATGGGAGAAGACTATCTTGTGATTGGTTAACATCAGATTGTGGTGGGGTACACACAAATTCATGTATTTGTATATACAGGGAGCTCCCTGATCCTCAATGAAGAGGATGGACCTCCTGCAGGCCAAGCTCCCAAATCCCTCTCTCTCGCTCTCATCTGTCCACCCAGGGATTCTATCCTTAGTGCCTGCACTGGCTCTTTGCCCCTGTCCTGGAACATTTCTCTAGGCCTGTATCCAGCCAAGGCCCTTGAGAAGCTGCTCACAGTTCCAATTGATGTGAGTGAGGTAACAGGTTGGGTAGAGCTCAAAGGCAAGGACTCTGGATACAGGTTTGGAAGGGAAGGATTTTATTTACAGAAGACAAGTGTGGGAAGTGGCATCCACGAAAGCATACACGCGCGCGCGCGCACACACACAAACACCCACACTCACACACACACACACACACACACACTGACACACATGCACACCCACACTCACACACTCACACACACACACTCACACACACACACACACATGCACACCCACACTCACACACACACACAAACACTGACACACACTCACACACACACTCACACACACACTCACACGCACACACACGCACATGCACACCCACACTCACACACACACACTGAAACACACTCACACACACTCACACACACACTCACACACACACTCACACACACACACACTCACACACACACATGCACACCCATACTCACATGCGCACACACACACTGACACACACTCACACACACACTCACACACACACATGCACACCCACACTCACACGCACACACACACACTGACACACACTCACACACACACACATGCACACCCACACTCACACACACACACTCACACACACACTCACACACACACATGCACACACACTCACACACACACACATGCATATCCACACTCACACACACACACTGACAAACACTGACACACTCACACGCACGCACACACATGCACACCCACACTCACACACACACACACTGACACACACACACACTCACACACACACATGCACACACACACTCAAACGCACACACACACATGCACACCCACACTCACACACACACTGACACACACGCACAAACACACACACATGCACACCAACACTCACATGCACGCACACACACACATGCACACCAACACTCACATGCACGCACACACACACATGCACACCCACACTCACACGCACACACACACACGCACACCCACACTCACACACACACAGACACACACTCACACACACACTCACACGCACACACACACACTGACACACACTCACACACACACATGCACACACACATGCACACCCACACTCACACACACACACTCACACACACTCACACACACACTCACACACACACTCACACGCACACACACACTGACACACACTCACATGCACACACACATGCACACCCACACTCACACACACAGACACACACACTGACACACACTCATACACACACTCACACACACACTCACACGCACACACACACACTGACACACACTCAAACACACACATGCACACACACATGCACACCCACACTCACACACACACACTGACACACACTCACACACACACTCACACACACTCACACACACACATGCACACACACATGCACACCCACACTCACACACACACTCACACACACACATTCGCACACACACACACTGACACACACTCACACACACACTCACACACACACACTGACACACACTCACACACACACACACATGCACACCCACACTCACACACACAGACACACACACTGACACACACTCACACACACACACTCAAACACACACATGCACACCCACACTCACACACACACACACACTCACGCACACATGCACACCCACACTCACACACACACTCACACACACACATGCACACCCACACTCACACACACACACTCACACACACACATGCACACCCACACTCACACACACACTCACACACACACACACTCAGACACACAAACACACACACACTCACACACACTCACACACACACACTCACACACACACTGACACACACTCACACTGACACACACTCACACACACACAGTGACACACACTCACACACACACACATGCACACCCACACTCACACACACACTCACACACACACATGCACACCCACACTCACACACACTCACACACACACATACACACATGCACACCCACACTCACACACACACTCACACACACACATGCACACCCACACTCACACACACACACACATGCACACCCACACTCACACACACACTCACATACACACACTCACACACACACAAACACACACACACTCACACACACTCACACACACACACTGACACACACTCACACACACACACTGACACACACTCACACACACAGACACGCACACTGACACACACTCACACAGACACTCACACACACACTCACACGCACACACACACTGACACACACTCACACACACTCACACGCACACACACACACTGACACACACTCACACACACACGCACACACACACATGCACACCCACACTCACACACACTCACACACACACACACACACACAAATACACACACACTCACATACACACTCACATACACACACACTCACACACACACTCACACACACACACACACTCACACACACACTCACACACACACTCACACACACACACTGACACACACTCACACACACACACACATTCACACACACACTCACACGCACACACACACTGACACACACTCACACACACATGCACACACACATGCACACCCACACTCACACACACACACTGACACACACTCACACACACACTCACACACACACTCACACGCACACACACACTGACACACACTCACACGCACACACACATGCACACCCACACTCACACTCACAGACACACACACTGACACACACTCACACACACACTCACACGCACACACACACACTGACACACACTCACAATCACACCCACACTCTCACACACACTCACACATACACATGCACACACACATGCACACCCACACTCACACACACTCACACACACACTCACACTCACACATTCGCGCACACACACACTGACACACACTCACACACACACTCACACACACACACTGACACACACTCACACACACACACATGCACACCCACACTCACACACACAGACACACACATTGACACACACTCACACACACACTCAAACACACACATGCACACCCACACTCACAAACACACTCACACACACACATGCACACCCACAAACACACACACACTCACACACACACATGCACACCCACACTCACACACACACTCACACACACACACTCACACACACACACTCACACACACAAACACACCCACACTGACACACACTCACACACACACTCACACACACACTGACACACACTCACACACACACTCACACACACATGCACACCCACACTCACACACACACTCACACACACACACTCACACACACACTCACACATACACAAACACACACACACTCACACACACTCACACACACACACACTCACACACACACACACATGCACACCCACACTCACACACACTGACACACACTCACACACACACTCACACACACACATGCACACCCACACTCACACACACACTCACACACACACATACACACATGCACACCCACACTCACACACACACTCACACACACACACTCACACACACACTCACACGCACACATGCACACCCACACTCACACACACACACACTCACACACACACACACACATGCACACCCACACTCACACACACACTCACACACACACTCACACACACACAAACACACACACACTGACACACACTCACACACACACTCACACACACACTCACACACACACATGCACACCCACACTCACACACACACACTGACACACATTCACACACACACTCACACACCCACATGCACACCCACACTCACACACACACGCACACATGCACACCCACACTCACACACACACTCGCACACACACTCACACACACACATGCACACCCACACTCACACACACACAAACACACACACACTCACAGACACTCACACACACACACTCACACACACACACACTGACACACACTCACACACACACTCACACACACACACTGACACACACTCACACACACACATGCACACCCACACTCACACACACATGCACACCCACACTCTCACACACACAAACACACACACTCACAGACACTCACACACACACTCACAATCACACACACATACTGACACACACTCACACACGCACACTGACACACACTCACACACACACACATGCACACCCACACTCACACACACACACATGCACACCCACACTCACACACACACACAAACACACACACACTCACAGACACTCACACATACACTCACACACACACATACACTGACACACACTCACACACACACTCACACACACACACACTGACACACACTCACACACACACACATGCACACCCACAATCACACACACACTCACACACACACACATGCACACCCACACTCATACACACACTCACACACACACTCACACACACACATGCACACCCACACTCACACACACACTCACACACACACACTGACACACACTCACACACACACACTGACACACACTCACACTGACACACACTCACACACACACGTGCACACCCACACTCACACACACACTCACACACACACATGCACACCCACACTCATACACACACTCACACACACACATGCACACCCACCCTCACACACACACACACACACACACACTGACACACACTCACACACACACTCACACACACACATACACACCCACACTCACACACACACTCACACACACACATACACACATGCACACCCACACTCACACACACACTCACACACACACACTCACACACACACTCACACACACATGCACACCCTCACTCACACTCACACACTCACACACACATGCACACCCACACTCACACACACACTCACACACACACACTCACACACACACAAACACACACACTGACACACACTCACACACACACTCACACACACACTCACCCACACTCACACACACACATGCACACTCACACACACACACTGACACACACTCACACACACTCACACACCCACATGCACACCCACACTCACACACACACATGCACACCCACACTCACACACAAACTCGCACACACACTCACCCACACACATGCACACCCACACTCACACACACACAAACACACACACACTCACAGACACTCACACACACACACACTGACACACACTCACACACACTCACACACACACACACATGGACACCCACACTCACACACACACACACACATGCACACCCACACTCACACACACACAAACACACACACACTCACAGACACTCACACACACACACTCACACACACACACTGACACAGACTCACACACACACTCACACACACACACACTGATACACACTCACACACACACATGCACACCCACACTCACACACACACACATGCACACCCACACTCTCACACACACAAACACACACACACTCACAGACACTCACACACACACTCACACACACACACTGACACTCACTCACACACACACACACATGCACACCCACAATCACACACACACTCACACACGCACACACATGCACACCCACACACATACACACACTCACACACACACTCACACACACACATGCACACCCACACTCACACACACACTCACACACACACACTGACACACACACACGCACACACACTCACACACACACTGACACACACTCACACACACACATGCACACCCATACTCACACACACACTCACACACACACACACATGCACACCCACACTCATAGACACACTCACACACACACTCACAGACACTCACACACTCATTCACACACACACACACTGACACACACTCACACACACACTCACACACACACACACTGACACACACTCACACACACAGTCACACACACACATGCACACCCACACTCACACACACACACACAAACACACACACACTCACAGACACTCACATACACACTCACATGCACACACTCACACACACACTGACACACACTCACTCACACTCACTCTCACACACACACTCACAGACACTCACACACACACTCACGCACACTCACATGCACACACTCACACACACACAAACACACACACACTCACACACACACTCACATACACACTCACATACACACACACTCACACACACACACTCACACACACACTCACACACACTCACATGCACACACTCACACACACAAACACACACACTCACACACACACTCACATACGCACTCACATACACACACACTCACACACACACTCACACACACACTCACACGCACACACTCACACACACAAACACACACACACTCACAGACACACTCACATACACACTCACATACACACACACTCACACACACACTCACACGCACACACACTCACACACACACACACACACACACACACACACTCACACACACACACACACTCACACACACACACTCACACACACACATGCAATTTACAGCTGCCGTGGGAACAAGATGAAACAGCACCTACCAAAATGTATCACTTCATCCTTAAAACTTCACCTGTCACTTCTCTGCCCAACTCTGTGGAGATGCAGCACGAAAACAGGGCCTTTGCCCCAGCCAGTCCACACGGCCCACGGTGGTGCAGCCTCATCCCTTCCAAAGAGCCCCAGGTTTGACTCGCTTCCCCAAAACAACCAAAAGGCTCCATCTCTAGAGTTCGTCCCCTGTGGCCTCTCCCTGGGGGTTGGTGCGGCTTTTTAAACTGCGATGGTAATGGGAATCACATTGAGACTTGGCTTCATGCTCTACATCAGAGAAAGCAATGCTAATCCGATAACCTCGCTCATTGATCTCACTCCTTCATACTTTCCCTTGTCAAGTGTTTATCTAATTCCCTCTTAGATGTAATGAATGAATCCGCTTATGAATTTTGAATTCTAATAACCTTTTTCAACTCCTTCCTGAAATAGTTCATTAGAATATAAAATTCATTACTGTTTTTTTTTATAAACGTAGCATTGAGAAGGCATGGAATAAATGTACTTCTAAAGCATGGAATCTAATAATCTATGCCACTCACTTCTTCAATCACAACTCTCAACATGCTGGCGGGTCTTCCGAGGGATCCATTACTCTTTCGACCCCAATGCAATATCCTCGTGATGCCTACAGAGCAGTAGCATCTGAAACGAGCAGGGCGTGTGTTTAGGGTAAGAGGTTTTGAGTGGATCGGAGGAAGGATATCTCTGACTGAGAGTGTGGTTGGAATCTGGAATACACTGCTGAGTGGGTAATGGAGGTGGGGACGTTAGCAGCATTACCTGGATGAGCAGGGCAGGAAATAGAAGGGTACAGCGGCTTCGGAGGCTGGGGCAATCGGAACATTCCAAAGACTCTTAGGCAGGCACATGGATGGAAGAAAAATAGTGGGTTATGGGTGTGAAAATTACATTGTTGTTCAGTGGGTCAACACATCATCGGGGGCTGAAAGGCCTGCAGTGTGGTGTAATGTCCTTTGTTTTATTTTATCTGTGTTTTCTCTCTCTCTCTCTCTCTCTCCTCCCCTCTCTCTCTCTCTCTCTCTCTCTCTCTCTCTCTCTCCTCTCTCTCTCTCTCTCTCTCTCTCTCTCTCTCTCTCTCTCTTTCTCTCTCTCTCTCTCTCCCTCTCTCTCTCCATCTTAAAAAAAATGTATAGGAGAATTCATCAGATTTTTGTACTTGAGATCATTCATAATCTGGGGAGTCCCTGTACCAAGGACAGTACACTGCCTTGAAGAAAAGATGAAACAAGACAGAAAGGCCTCTTCTCATGGGGTAGGAAACAATAAGCCTGCACATTTTAGCTGAGATGTTCTTTTGATCTTAGTAAAAACACAAGAAAATGCTGGATAAACTCAGCTATCCATAGCAGCCAAAGATACAGTACAAGTACACAATCCTTTATCCGGAACCCTTGGAGAACAATGTGTTCTGAATTTCGGATTTTTCCAGATTTCGGAAAACCAGATTTAAGTCCACCCGAATTGCGCTGCTGTATCCACCCCCACCTCCCCCCATCACTCGCCCAACTCGCGCTGCCGGTCTCTTGTCCGCCCACCTCGCACTGCCGGCCTCTCCCCCTTGTCTGCCTGACTCACGCTGCTGACTCTCTCCCCACTTGCCAGTTTTTGGAGCTTTCTGGATTTTAGATGTCCAGATAAAGGATAGTGTACCTGTATATACCCAATGTTTCGGGCCTGAGCCCTTCGCCAAGATTTGACCAAGGGTTGTATACCTTTACCTCCTCTGGGCGCTGCAGGACCTGCTGAGTTTCTCTAGTATTTATTACAATTGCAGCGACCGCAGGCCTTCTTTTGTTCTTGCCTATTATGAATAGCACCATATTATGTAACCCCACCCCTGGGGACCTCCTGGAGGATGCAGACGCTGGAATTTGGAGCAACGAACAGCCTGCTGGAGGAAATTAAGTGAGTCGGGCATGGGAGAAAAGGAATAGTCGATGCTTTGGGCTGGAACCCTGCATCAAAACTTTGATGAAAGCTTTTGGCCTGAAACACCGACCATGCCCGACTCACTTCAGTTCCTCTAGCAGATGGAGGTTTATATAACCCTCTGCCTGAACTCTAAAGCATTCAAAACAAGGAGCAACATGTGGAAACTGCAGCCATGGTGGGAATCCCTGTAGAGTCAGCATTGAAAGAGTTGAGACACGAACTAGGGGGGGGGGGGGGGGGCCTCAGTCTTCAGGGGGAGTAGATTTAGAATGGAGACCCTCTCTCACTCCTTCCCCTCACTTCAATAGGCTAACATTATTCCCCTGCATTGTCAATCCTGATGACGGATCTCGCCCTTTGCCTTCACAGATGCGGTGTGGCCTTCCAGAAATTTATTTCTTTATTGCAGATCCCAGAATCTGCAATCTCTGGTGTCTGATTTCATGCTCAGACTGTAGACGACCTTAATTACCTCGATGAAGGGATCAAGCCAAAAATGTTGATTATGTATCTTGATCTTTACCATATAAAGTGTACTGTTTGACTTGCTGAGTTTCTCTCGCATTACAGGAAACCTTAATTACCCTCCCAGTACATTCCCTGAGATAGACCAGCTCATTGAATGGCGCATCAGCCACGGCCTTGCACTCAATGTTAGGAAAAACAAAAAAGATGATTGTGGACTTCAGATGGAAGTCAGGGGAACATGACCCAGTCCTCATCAAGGGCTCACTGGCAGAGAGAATCAAGAACTTCAATTTCCTGGGTGTCATAATCTCCGAGGACCTGCCTTGGAGCCTCCACAAAGAAGGCGCACCAGCAGCTATACTTTGTGAGGGGTCTGAGGAGATTTTCTAGGTCACCGACGACTCTCGAAAACTTCTACAGGTGTACCGTGGAGAGCATTCTGGCTGGTTGCATCACTGCTTTGTACGGAGGTGCCAACTCTCAGGACAAGAATAAACTCCAGAGGGCTGTTAACTCGGCCTGCGACATCACAGGCACCAGACTTCACTCCATCGAGGACATCTACATGAGGCGGGGTCTTAAAAAAGCAGCCTCTATCCTCAAAGACCCCCACCACCCAGGCAGGCCATTCCTTCTTAACTCTGCTACCATTGGGGAAAAGGTACAGGAGCCTAAAGACGAGCACTCAGCGGCACAAGGACAGCTTCTTCCCCGCTGCCATCTGATTCCTGAATGATCAATGAACCACAAACACTGCCTTACTTTTTGTGCAGTGTTATTTTTACATTTTGCAATAATGTTGTAAGATGTTTATAATATGAATGTTTATACTATAATGCAGTCACAAAACATCTGATCCTGATTCTGATTCTGGTTGTTTGGGATTCAAACATGTTGGTGTAGACCAGACCTTCTTAACCTTTGTTTTGACTATGACACTCCTTAGGTCTCCACTCATAGATCATAGCTCCCCTTTGCTGTGAAGCAGTCAAGTTTGACCTTACTTCTCTTCTACCGACTACTGTTAGGTCTGCTTTGTTCATGAATGAGTGAGACAAACACCAGGCTGAGTCGAAATCAGGGTTCTTTGTTCTTTATTACCGGATTGTAACACTTGCGACCAACCATGTTAGTCGGAGAATGCATTCTGCCGTTATCAGCAAAATGGTGATTTTTTATACCCTTGGATACGTGCTTAGAACATCATCATATCAGTACTTATCCAATGACTAAAACTGTTGCTATCCTTTCCCTGCTAGCTTCCTGCCTCTCAATCCATCAATGTCTCTCTTATCTTGTAAGTACAAGGATGCATTTACATCTTGTTACAGCCCTGTACATTCCCATCTCATGATGTTTTACCTAACAGGAGTACAAGGACACCTCCCCTTCTTGTTACTGCCCTGTACAGGGTAACTCCCTACACATTCCCATCTCATGATGTTTTACCTTACACTACGTATAAATATACATTTATGCTACATGAAAAGAAAACAAGACTTTTACTTAAATGTGCTGTGGATGCCCGGAGTGTGTGGGGGGTGGGGGGGGGTGGGCGTGGGGAGACAGGTGTCATAGAGCATCAATTGAGAATGGCTGGCATAGAATAGCATTGAGTACAGGCTCTTCAGTACAGGAATCAGACAAGGAGGGGTGGGGGTCAGTGCTGGAATCTGGAGAAAAATCACAGATAGCAATGACGAAGCGTATAGGAGCAAGATAGATCAGCTCGTGGAGAGGTGTCACAACACCCACCTTGCCCTCAGCATTAACAAAACCACGGAGATGATTGTGGAAACCAGAAAGCACAAAATAGTCCTCATCGAGGGACAGGGTTAAGAACTACAAATTCCTGGGTGTCCGAGGCTCTGATGTGGAGCCTCCATGTTGACGCAATCACGAAGAAGGTTCCCTAGCAGTTATACTTTGTAAGGAGTTTGTGGAGATTCGGTATATCACCGAAGTCTAATAGGTGTACTGCGGAGAGCATTATGTCTGGTTGCATCACTGTCTGGTACGCAAGTACCAACACTGAGGACAAAAAAAATCTCCAGGGGATTGTTAAATAGGTCTCACGGGCACCAGCCTTCGCAACATCGAGGCAGTGTCTTAAGAAAGCAGCCTCTATCCACAAGGCCCCCCACCACCCAGGCTGTGCCCTCTTCACTCTGCTGCCATCGGGGAAAAAGGTACAGGAACCTGAAGATGAGCACCCAGCAGGGCAAGGACTGCTTCTTCCCCGCTGCCATCAGATCCCTGAATGAACGATGAACTACCGACCCTGCCACACTTTGTCTTTCTATTGCGCTATTTTCATTTATTTTTGTAAGGTGGTTTTATATAAATGTTTGCACTGTGATTCTGCCACGATTTTCATGACGTGGTCATGACAATAAATTCGGATTCTGATTCTCAGAATCAAAGGAATGTGGCAATGGTCACACCTGATCATATCAAGCCATGGATGAGATGCACTGACGACTTCTGCTCCTAGTTTACATGCTTTGCTGTTTGACAATGTTAGCCTTGGCTTCTTCTGAATAGCAATTAGATCTTGCAGCACAAGTGGATGCTTCAGTGGAACTGCACACAAGCCATGTGCTAATGAAGCCGTAGATGTGACAGCTTCAAATAAGAGCCCGTCCTAAAGAGCTCCGGTCTCTGTGCCCGCTTAGTGCCTTTGACATATTTGTTTGAACAAAGTATGGCTGTCATCTATCACTGCCACTCGTGCTGTGTGGTTTTCTATGGATTCTGACAGGGTTTATGATGGGCTTGAAGATCGGGAACACACGCCAGGGATGTGGGGGGGGGGGGTGGGGGGATATGAGCTGGAATTGCGTGACTCAAATTTCCCCCTTGCCGAGGGTGTGCGACGTAGAGTGATCCGTAACCTTCTTGGGGGCCTTGGAGCCAACGACAGAAGCTCCCTGTGGCTAAGGCCATCCATCTGGTTTTGCATATAGGTCTTTCTCTCCTACTGTCAACACTAAATGGCGTGCCTTTGTCTGCCTTACGGCGGGAGAAGGCAATTTTGTGTAATGTTGCATGTTTTGTACCATTACATGACAATAAAAGCTCTTGATAAGACCATAGAACAATAACAGCACCCCATCGACTCAGCCCCACCATTTCATCATGAGCTGATTCATTCTCCCACTTGGCCCCACTGCCCGGATTTCTCCCCAGAGCTTCGTTGCCCTGATTAATCAAGACCTATCGATCTAAGTACACCCAATGACTTGGCCAGTATAGAATGAGGAGCTTGGACACACTTCAAGTGCTGTGTCCCAGGAGAGTAAAAGATGTGATAGTAACTCAGGGGAAACATAGAAAATAGGTGCAGGAGTAGGCCATTTGGCCCTTCAAGCCTACACCACCATTCATTTTGATCATGGCTGATCATCTCCTCAGTACCCATACCTACCTTCTCCCCATACATCCTGATCCTCTTCGCCACAAGGGCCAAATCTAACTCCCTCTTAAATATAGATAAGGAACCAGCTTCAGCCACATCCTGTGGCAAAAAAAATTCCACAGATTCACCCCATTCTGAGAGAAAAGGAAATTCTCCTCTCAGTCCAAAATGACTTCTCCCATATCCTTAAACCCTGACCCCTGGTTCTGGTTTTCCCCAACAACAAGTACAACCTTCCTGCATCTAGGCTGTCCAATCCCTTAAGAATTTTATACGTTTCTATAAGATCCTCCTTCAATCTTCTAAATTCCAGTGAGTATAAGCCTGGTCGATTCAGCCTTTCTTCATATGCAAGTCCTGCCATTCCTGGTATCAATCTAGTGAACCTTCTTTGCACTCCCTCAATGGCCAGGATGTCTTCCCTCAGATAAGGAGACCAAAACTGTATGCAATATTCCAGGTGTGGATTCACCAAGGCCTTGTAAGGCTGCAGTCAAAACTCTCTGTACCTGTACTCGAATCTCTTACTATGAATGCCAATGTACATTCGCTTTCCTCACTGCAGGCCCATTTTCAATGACGGGTGCACAGCAACACCCAGGTCTCATTGCATCTCTCCTTTTCCTAATCAGATAAGATAGAACAGGCGATGATAATTGTCATGCACACTGTCCAACATAAATAGTAAAACCCCTGTCATCTGGAATTCAAGCAACTGGCACCCTCAAGCAACCGGAAAATAGGAATTGCAGAAAATAAATATGGAAATTTTGAAAATGCGGAAGTTTAAAATTGACGTGTTTCGCTGTGAGTTTGCCAGTCATGAAACTTGCAATCTCAGAAAATCCATTTATCCAGCACCAACCAATCCTCCCAGGTGCCGGATACCAGGGGTTTTAGTGAGTATGCGCCAAAATTCTTACTTAGAACCATTGAACAGAAACAAGTCCTTCAGCCCATCGAATCCATGTCAAACTATTATACTGCCTTGTCCCTCTGACCTGCACGTGGACCAGATTCCTCCATGCCTCTCCCATCCATGAACCTGTCCAATATTTTCTTCAGTTAAAATTGAGCCCACATTTACCTCTTCAGCTGGTAGCTCGTTCCACACTTCCAGGGGGGTGCCCTTCTTCAAGGGAAAATCAGAAAGGCAGAAGCAGGATATATCAGAACAATGGGGGTGGGGGAAGCTCCAGAACCTCATGGGGCTGATCCAGCACTTCTGCCATTTTTGATGAGCTCCTGCACCTAAAAAATTAGCACTGAACCACCACACACTCCTACTATTCTCAGCGTGAAGTTCCCCTTAATACACCCTTTAAACATTTCACCTTTCACCCTTAACCCATGACCTCTTAACTAACCTCAGTGGAAAAGGCCTGCTTGCATTTACTCCATCTAAACCAGTAAGGGATTGCTTAAGGTGGGATGTGGGTGGGAAGGGAAGGTTGAGAATCACTGCTCTCGACCCAATTGTTACTGAAATATTTTACGTGAGAAAAATGGTCATTGACCTATTTCCTTTGGAGTTCTGAAACTGTGCACATAACGAGTCAATGAGGGACAATTAAAATAGTGGTTTTCAAACTTTTTCTTTCCACTCACATCCCACCTTAAGCAATCCCTTACTAATCACAGAGCACCGATGGCCTAGGGATTACTTAAAATGGTATGTGAGTGGAAGGAAAAAGGTTGAGAACCACTGGCCTATACCCATCATAATTTTGTACACCTCTGTCAAATCTCTGCTCATTCTTCTGAGCTCCAGAAAATAAAGTCCTAACATGATTTAGCTTTCCCTGTAACTCAGTTGCTCAAGTCTTCTCTCAACTTTTTGAACATTGTGTGTGTGTGTGTGTGTGTGTGTGTGTGTGTGTGTGTGTGTGTGTGTGTGTGTGTGGTGGGAGGAGGGTGTCTTTAGAGGAGAAGGGTAGGGCATTTCCTTTTTACATCAAGAGTGGTGGGTGCCTGGAATGGGCTATGAAAAATACAGAATGGCTGGACAAACTTAACCACTCTATTCAGCATCTATAGGAAACAAAGATTTGTTGCCAATGCTTCGGGCCTGAGCCCTTCTTCAAGGGAAAATCAGAAAGGCAGCAGCAGGATATATCAGAACAATGGGGGAGGAATCCAGACCAACAAATTGGATGTGATAAGGGACTAGGTGGAATTTATCATGTCTGTGCAAAAGGAGTCAGGGAAGGGAGAGATGAGGGGAGAAGCAGGGATAGTGGCGGAAATAGATAAGAGAGTGGTGTGTAAGAGGCTTCTAGAGGTGTGACCGTACAGGGAATGGAAGGAGCAGCAGGGTGCAATGTAAAAGCGCAAGCAGCAGAAATTTAATTCATTTCACGTTCAGCATAAACGTTGTATGCTCAAGGGTCTGTTTCTGTAATTTTCTCTGCTGTAACCCCCCACCAGTTCTTCCACTCACCAACAAACTAAGGTCTATTTACAATGGTATATGTGGAAAGCATCCAGTGGAAACCCAGACCACATTTGGAGTATGATGTTTTGGTCATAGGAAGGATGTGGAAGCTATGCAGAGGAGATTTTCCAGGATGCTGCCTGGATCGGAGACAACGTGTCACTTGAAGGGCTTAAATGAGGTGAACAGCCAGCACCTTTTTTTTTCTCTCAGGACAGCTATAGATAGCTGTTTAATGGGAGTGGAGGGGAGATCTCAGAGGTAAGTTTTTTCTTACACGGAGAGCATTGGAATGCATTGCTGTGGGTGGTGGTGGAGGCTGGACAAGGATGTTATTGGTGTTGAGGTGGGGAAGTGTGAGATTGATGAGGAGTAGGTCGGTACAACATCATGGGACGAAGGGCCAGTACTGGGCCAGTTCCATACAGCCACTCTGACAGACAGATGAGTTGTCACGGAAGAGCTCCAGGAGAAAGTGTTGTTGTTCAACCACGCACTGATAATAACATTTTCTATTTAGTATATCTCCTGCTTTCCAGTGACTCAGACCTATTTACCCGTTTTACAGCATCAGCTAGCTTCACAGGTTGATTCCAGAGGGAAGCATTCCTTCAGCTGCCCTGTCTGCGAGGTCCCTCCCTACCACATGACACTGAGGACAAGTGCAATGCCAGCTCTTGCTGTGGCTGCTGGCCAAGGGGGGAGTAATTCAACATCCCTCCCTTGGCTGAGAGGCTAGCCCAGGTATCTACGAGTCTCTACGTCCACGTGGAAAAGGCAGACCGTTTCTGCAGAGTGACTGAGTGAGCATTAACCTTGACACAACTTTGGATGTTACACCGATCGGAATGCACCAATTAAGACTGTGCCACAAGGGAGTTCTGAAAGAGGGCTCAGAATGGCACTTCAAGCATTAATTGAACTGCATTCCTCTCCACACAGACATCGTCAGGACAAGGACTCAAAATGCGGGATTTATGCTGAGTGCCCTATTTCTGTCCGAAACAAGTTGGAAAACCTTTAATGAACTGCAAAAATACCCACCATCCTCGATTATCCCAAGGGGAAAGTGTCATTCTAACTGCACGACGTAGATAATGCAATTTTCTATTTATTGCGTTTCTTCTTTTCCAGTGACTCAGATGCATTTACAGAAACAATCAAGCTTTTGTTCCAGCACTTTGCAATAGAGGCTTAAATGATTTAAATGCACAAAGAACACAACAGAATTAGATCACACAGCTCCTTCAGCTGGACTACCGCATCATAAATTCATGGCTAATCCAATGACACAAGCCCACTTTCCTCAAGTGTCCAGAAATCTATCAATATTACCTTTTTTTTAACATACACAGCACCTAAATATGGGTAGCTCCTTGACTCAGGGTCCCCTGAGTAAAATGCATCCTCCACATCTAACTCTATATCCAAAAAGAGTGTCCGTGTGGTTCTCGACCCTTCGCTCTGAGGGAACAGTTTCTGAGCCAGGAGCTCGTTAAACCCTCTCACAGCCTTCAAAGCATCAGAGAGACAACGATCGTCAGATCCTCCACTAATCCAACAAACCTACAGAAGTCGTCCAAAAATCCGGACTGCTCGGGGATCTGAATTTTCAGATTTTCTGGATTTTTAAAATGTAAACATACAGCATTTCGGCCCACAAGCCTGTGCCACCCAATTGACCTACAACCCCCATACATTTTGAACAGCGGGAGGAAACCGGAGCCCGTGGGGTAAACCTTTACAGACAAGGGGAGAGCCTACAAACTCCTTACAGACAGTGCGGGTTTCGAGCCCCGGCCCGATCACTAGCGCTGTAACAAAGTTGCGCTAACCACTGCACCAACTGCGCTGGTTTCTTGGTCAATATGACTGAAATTCAAATTTAAGAAGAGATGAACAGGTAAATTTTGAAAGTTTATTCATCAGCAAAACAGCAGGTTTTACTTAACAAAACGAACTGTTTTAACGGAAAAATAAAGTCAACAAGCCTGGTCGCTTGTTGCCACTGTGTGGTGCTCACGTATGCACGCATGCCCGCAAAAGCCCACTACATTTAAAAGGTTTCAGAGTTTTCGAGAAGTCCAGATTCTCAGGTGGTCCGGATTTCTGGCGTCTGAATTTTTGGACTTCTACTGTAGCAGACAGAGGGTGGTGAGTGCATGGAATGCACCTGCCAGCAATGCTGGTGGAGGTACTGTGGGCACAAAAGGATTTTGTTTTTTAGTTTTCTTTTGTTACCTTTAGACACACGGCACAGCCCTCGAACCTGTACCACCCAATCTACACCCAATTAATCTACAACCCCCCCAGAACGATTTGAACGGTTGGAGGAAACGGTGGGAGCCTCCTGGGGAAAACCACGCGGAAACGGGAATCACGTCCAAACTCCTTACAGTCAGCGCAGGATTTGAGCCTCAGTCCCGATTGCTGGCACGGTAACAGAGTTGTGCTGACCATCTCAATAACCATGCTGCCTCTATTAGAGACTATTAGGGTAAGCCCAGTGTGATAGTACAGATTCTATCACCAATGTGTATATGTAAAGATGTACAGATGGTCGTGTAGGATGACTGTGATTGGCTGAGAGTGTAGCCACACCTACTGGCAGGTCTTAAAGGATTGCTCCTAGCCAGACCAGGACATTCTGGACTGGTCGACCTACTTGTGATACGCTCTAGTCTTCTAGTTAATAAAAGCCTTGGTTTGGATCAACAAGTCTTTGGTTCTTTCGACGTGCGTTACACCTAGGTAATGAGAAAAATGAAGGTTTATGCAGTCGGTACATTCTGGACAGTTGTAGTAGGTCAAAAACACAAAATGCTGGAAACAGCCAGCAGTTCAAACAGTGTCCTTTATATCGCAAAGGTGAGGATACATAACCGAAGTTTCGGTCTTGAGCCCTTCACAAGCTGAAATGTCAGTTAAGTATCTTTATCTTTGCTACATAAAGGACACTGTTTGACCTGCTGAGTTTCTCCAGCATTTTGTGCTTTTACTTCAACCACAGTGTGTCTTCAGACTTTCACATTTTACTGTTGGAGTAGGTTATTAGGCCAGCACAACACTGCAGGACCACTTTCTAGATGGCAGTATCTCAAATGTGGGCTCACGCGATTCCTCGCCCATGACAGAGTTAAATTCCACTACTTGGCCCACCTTCCCAAGGTAATCGGGACCCTGTCATCAGCTCAGCTGTCCTTCCTCACTGTCTGTGGCACCTGTCGCTGTCCAAATCACTAAAGGAAGGCAAAATTTGCTGGAGTTGGGAGATCTCGCAGGGTTGTAGGGCCCGAGGAATTTTGCAAAGATAGCAATGGCTGAGGGCAGAGAAGGCTTAAAAAATTGGGAATATTTAATTTAAAGCATTGCTTATCCAGGAAGTGGTGTGGGTTAGAGAGCACAGAGAATGGATGCCTGAGATTCAGTGCAAGTAAGTGCAGAGGTCTCCAGAGTCGAGACAGAAAGGAATTATTGAAGTGAGAGCTTAATTTAAAGCACACCTGCAGGAAGATCAGAAATGCAGACATGGGATCTGACATGAAGAGGGTATTAGTTTAATGCATGTTGACTAACAAGATTAAATGGGATATAGTTAAGAAGGTGCACGGAGTGACCTGGTTACAATTTGTTGACTCACTGAAACAATATCCACTAAAATCACTCAGCATTGTAAAAGTAAAGGGTTTGCAGAAGCCTGAGGTCTAAAGTGAACACGGTCCTTTCAATAAGACATCGGAGAAGAAAAAGGCCATCGAGTCTGCCCCACCATTTAATCGTCAGCTGCTCCAATTTCTCACTCAGCCCCACTGCCCGGCCTTCTACTCATAACCCTTTGACGCTCTGGCAAATCAGGAACCCATCAATCTCACCCAAAAATGCGCCCAATGCCTTAGCCTCCACCACTGCCTGCGGCAACAAACCTCCTGCCCTCTGACTGATGACGTTCATCCGCATCTCTGTCCTAGACAGAGATTCCTTTCCATCCTGAAGTGGCGCCCTCTTGACCTGGACTCTCTCACCACGGGAAACAACCTACCCCATCCATATCTTTCAACATTTGAAATGTTTAATTGAGATCCCACCACCAACCCCTCCCCCCCCCCCTCCACCACCACTCAGAGAGGAGCATCCAGGTTGATGGGACTAGCTCAGTCAGGCAACTTGGTCAGCAGAGACGATTTGGACCAAAAGTCCTGTCTCCATGCTTCATGGAGTTATAACTCCAATATATTAGTCTGATTGAACAACCCTGGTCTCCTGACTCACTCACCTGTCCATACACATTGCCTTACTCACTAACACACCTGAGTGTTTTGAGGTAACTGGAGCATTATGTTTCTCTTACACATTAATAAGTTCAAGAATAAGACAGAACAACATGCTCCTCTGTGCCTATCATGCCATTGCAGATGACATCCAGACATAATACATGTACAGACAAACAATATATGTACATGAATAGATACATATAAATAAATCAATATCATTAAATAAATAGTACAGTCTCGGAGCATTTCTATGAGCTCAGCAGTCTCACTGTCCATGGGAAGAAACTGTATCTTAGCTCGTATCGCTGTACAAACTACAAACTACAAACTACAAACTACAGTTCTAGGAGCCGTAGGTGATGCTGGTAGAGGACCCATGATTTGGAGCCGAACAGGAGCGTGGATATGACAATGGCATATTTGGGAGGTGAGTATAGACAAGGGGCAATAACTCATGGACTATAGAGAGACAGACTCATGCCACAGGGAACAGCTGAATAGCCTATTTCTGCTCCCATGTATATGGTCTTATTACCCAGGCCATCAACAGTAATGGGGAGAAGGCCGGGCAGTGGGGATGAGCAGGAAAATGGATCAGCTCATGATAGAATGGTGGGACAGATCAATGGGCTGAATGGCCTAATTCTACTCCTATGTCTTATGAACTGAAGGCCCTTCAGCTCAGCTCCTCAATGGTGACCAAGTTTGCCCTCTGGCCTAGTCCCATTTGCCAGTATTTGGTCCATATCCTTCTGAACCCTACCCATCCATACAACTCCTGCATATAGAAACAGCAAAAGCTGCATAAACTGCAGGTCAGTCAGCATCTGTTGAAAGAGGATCAGCCAATGTGGTCAAGTCTACAGCTTCCCAACATCTTCCGTTTTTATTTCGTATTTCTAGCTTTGGCAGGACATAGCATCTAGCGCAACACTGTTACGGTGCCAGGGGCAAGGATCGAATCCAGCACTGTCTGTAAGGAGTTTGCATGCTTCCCCCCCCCCCCCCCACCCACCGTCTCTGCATGAGTTTCCTCCGGATACTCCCGTTTCTTCCCACCCTTCAAAACGTATGGGGGTAGGGGTGTAGTGCGCATGGGCCAGAAGGGCCTGTTACCGTGCTGTATGTCTAAATTTAATTTTTTATGGCCATTAGTCTCTTGCTTGTCCTTAGGCCAGGAATACAGTCCAAAGAGCGGCAGATAGGCTTTTGGAATTTCAGGGCCTGTGGCATCCAGGTGAGACACACAAGCTCCTAGAAACAGAAATGAATAAAGGTATGAAGGGCAGGATAACATGGAACATTGAACAGTTTAGAAGCAAGCCCTTCAGCGCCTTGCATCAGCACTGACGATGTTAATTCAAGCTAACCCTATCTTTCAGTCCACAGAGGGTCATGAAAACAGCCCAGAAGAACACTGGGTTCTCCCTTTCCTCTGTCGGTGACATTCATTGGGAGCATGGCTTAAATAGGCCTCAAGGAACTACTGAGGATCCCTGCCATCCATCACATGCGATCTCTGACCTACTATCATCAGGAAGGAGGTACAGGAACATCAAAATCAGGGCAGTCAGCCTGGGGAACAGCTTCTTCCCGTGGACTACGAGATTGACAAGCAGTGTCGTGTAATCGAGTAAATCATTCCTAAATATTTTTATATATTTATTTCCAGTTATATCACTAATAGGGGGATTGAGTTCAGGAGTCGAGAGGTCATGCTACAACTCTACAAATCTCTGGTGAGACCACGCTTGTGTTCAATTCTGGTCACGTCATTACAGGAAGGATGTGCAAGCTATGGCAAGGGTGCAGAGGAGATTTACCAGGAAGCTACCTGGATTGGGAAACAAGTCTTCTGAGGCAAGGTGGAAGAGCTGGGACTTTTCACTTTGGAGCGTAGAAGGATGAGAGGAGACTTGATAGGGGTCTACAAGATTATAAGAGGCATTGATGGGGTGAACTGCCAGCACCTGTTACCCTGGGCAGGATCAGCAAACACCAGAGGACATAAGTGCAAAGAGAAGGGAGGAGTGTTCGGGGGAGACATCAGGGGTAACCTTTTTACACAGAGGGTTGTGGGGTGCCTGGAATGCCTTTCCAGGGATGGTGGTGGAGGCTGAAACATTAGGGGTACTTAAGAGACTCTTAGACAGGCAAATGGATGAAAGGAAAGTATAGGGTTATGGGGTAGGGAGGAGTTAGTACCTTTATTTTTAAGGAAAGACTATATGGGTCGGCACATGTGATCATTATGTGTGTGCATCGGTCTGGAGAAACGATAAACATGAACTCGAATTGCAAAATCTATCAAGGGAAGAGATTACCGGAGGAAATTATTTAAGGATTCAATATATCAAGATATTGATATCAATAATTTGAAAAATATCAAGACTATACATTTTGAAAACATTTTAAAGGGGTACAATTGAGAGTGTCCTGTCCGGCTATATCATTGTGTGGGACGGTATCTGAAAGTGTCAGTCCAGGATCATCGAAATGGGCAAGAAGATCACAGGGGTCTCCCTTCCCTCTATTGACAACATTGAGCAGTAGCATTGCTTAAATATTGAAGACCCTTTCCATCCAGCAGACAGTATCTTTGACCCACTACCATCAGGAAGGAGGTACAGGAGCTTTAAAATCAGGATTGCCAGACTGGCAAATAGCTTATTCCCACAGACGATAAGATTGATGAATAGTATCCTGTAAATTCAGGTCTCCTGTTAATTTAAATTTACATTTTAGACGTACAGTGTAGTAACAGGCCCTTCTGACCCACAAGCTCATGTCCCCTAAATTAACGTATGACCCCTGTACATTTTGAGAGGTGGGAGGATACCAGAGCATGCAGGGAAAACCCACACAGATACAGGGACAAAGTCAATTTTTGCAGAATATTTATACATACTTATTTTATATGATAATTTTTCTGCATGTACATTATGTACATCAAATCCACGCTGCTGAAGATCCAACTGCGCTGGGTAGGTCACGTCTCCAGAATGGAGGACCACCGCCTTCCCAAGATCGTGTTATATGGCGAGCTCTCCACTGGCCACCGAGACAGAGGTGCACCAAAGAAGAGGTACAAGAACTGCCTAAAGAAAGCTCTTGGTGCCTGCCCCATTGACCATCACCAGTGGGCTGATATCGCCTCAAACCATGCATCTTGGCGCCTCACAGTTCGGCGGGCAGCAACCTCCTTTGAAGAAGACTGCAGAGCCCACCTCACTGACAAAAGACAAAGGAGGAAAAACCCAACACCCAACCCCAACCAACCAATTTTCCCCTGCAACCGCTGCAACCGTGTCTGCCTGTCCCGCATCGGACTTGTCAGCCACAAACAAGCCTGCAGCTGACGTGGACAATACCCCTCCATAACTCTTCGTCCGTGAAGCCAAGCCAAAGACATTATGTGAATGTTATGTGCTGTGCGAGAAATGTAGTGTGTGTGTGTGTCTGTGAGTGTGTGTGTGAGTGTGTGTGTGTGTGTGTCTGTGTGTGTGTGTGTGAGTGTGCGTGAGTGTGTGTGTGTGTGTGTCTGTGTGTGTGTGTGAGTGTGCGTGAGTGTGTGTGTGTGTGTGAGTGTGTGTGTGAGTGTGTGTGTGAGTGTGAGTGTCTGTGTGTGTGTGTATCTGTGTGTGTGTGTGTGTGTGTGTGTGTGTGTGTGTGCGTGTGTGTGTGTGTGTGTGTGTGTGTACCCCATACCCCCATAGCCTGGAATAGTGTTGTTTCGACTAGTTGTACATGGAGACCAAGATCATAAAGTTGATCTTGAACATATCCCTCGATTCCCTGCCTGTTCTGTCTCTGTCAAAATGCCTCTTAAACATTGCCAACACCTGCTTCCCTCATCTCCCCCAACAGCATTTCAGGCACTGACAAATCTCTGTCTCGCATATCACCTTTAAACTTTCCCCCTCTCACCTTCAACCTATGCTCTCCAGTTTTTGGCATTTCCACACTGGGGGGAAATAAACTCGGTTGACCATTTCTAGGCTGTTTATAATTTTATATATTCCCTCAGCCTCCAACGCTCAGGTGAAAACAATATGTTTGTTCTGTTTTTCATTATAGCTAATACCCTCTAATTCAGGCAACATTCTGCTGAATCTTCCCTGCATTGTCTCCATTGCAATGCTATCCCTCCATAATGAGGTGACTAGCACTGTACGCAATACTCCAACAGTGGTTTAACAAATGTTTGATGAGATTCTGTTGTGAGGGCCCTGTTCTTATAGTCTTTTCTGTGACTGATGAGGGTAAGTTTTCCATGTGCCATCTTCATCAATGGCATGGTTAGCGCAATGCTATTACAGCACCAGAGACCCAGGTTTGAATCCGGCGCTGTCTGTAAGGAGTTTGTACGTTCTCCCCGTGACCTACATGGCTTTCTTGTAAGTGCTCTTGTTTCATCCTACCCTTCAAAACAATTGGGATATTTGTGTGCCATGGGCTTGTGGATCGGAAGGTCTGTTCCTGTGCTTTATGTCTAATTCGTCTGAGCTGCTATTTTCAGGGAACTTCAGATTTGTATGTGCAATAGGGTCATTTAAAAGACTCTTAGATAGGCACATGGATGTAAAAAAGAAATAGAGGATTATGGGTGTGAGAGAAGGATTTGGAGTAAGTTTTCAATGGTCAGCACCACGTCGAGGGCCAACGGGCCTGTTATGTTCTATGCATCCCAAGGTCTGTCTATTCATTAACAGCCTCTATTTACTGTGTAGGCCAAAATCCACTTGATTTCACAAAATGCATCACTTTGCCCCTGTCAGCATTACATTCCATCCCCCATTTCTCCAGCCAACTTCCCAGTGGATCAATGTTTTCCTGCCCACCTCCCACTGAGGTTAATGTAGGAGCATTTCCAAGATATATCACTGACTGCCAGATCTGTTAGGAGTTCCTTTTTCCGGTTGGATAGAAAACTGCAGGGACTGATAAAAGAGTGGATTTAATTGGGTGAAAGCACCAATTCCCACGTGCCAAAAGATAATATATTTTGAACTTTGCCAGATTGATTTGCTGGGTGACGGGGTTAGGCCTATGAGGAGAGAATGAATCATCTGGGACTGTACTGGCTGGAATTCAGAAGAATGAGAGGGGATCTTATAGAAACATATAGAATTATGAAAGGCATAAATACAATAGAGGTAGATAAGTTGTTTATATTGGTAGTGGAGACAAGAACTAGGGGACATAGCCTCAAGATTCAAGATAGTAGATTTAGAACAGAGATGAGGGGGAACTGATTCTTTTTTCAAAAGGTGGGAATTCACTGCCCATTGAAGCAGTGGAGGCGACCTCAGTAAATGTATTAAAGACAAGGTTGGATAGATTTTTACATAGTAAAGGAATAAAGGGATATGGGAGAAGACAGGTAGGTGGGGAGGAGGCTATCAACACAGAAGACATGATCTTATTGAATAATGGAGCAGGCTTGACGAGCCGGATGGCCGACTCCTGCTCCTTTTTCCCATGTTTTTATGAAATTGCCAAAGAGCCCTCAAACGATAATTGATTTAAGAAGCTATAATGAAAGTCATAATGAGCCACTGCTGTCACAGCCCTGATGAACTGCGTAACATGGAAAATATGGCTTCTTGGTGCAACGAGTAGTTTGGACTGGGACAAATTGAGGATTTTCCTTGTGCTGACATTGTCTTCCAATGACCCTCGCATTGCAGCATTTGGGGAAGTGTTATCGAAGATCGCTGCCAACAAGCAGGAAATTATGAATCATTTTGATTTCCTCCATTACTCGATCATGGAAAGAAATGATTTGGCCATGGACTCACCTTTCATTTATGATTTTGCTTAACTCCAGGCAGGCCTGACAGGATTAAAGGGGAGGGCAGGTTTCTCTTTGTAAAATCCGATAGCAGAGTAGTTAAGTCAGGAGCGGCCAATCTTTTAAATTTTAATTTAGAAATACACGACGGTAACTTGCCACCCAATTAACCTATATCCCCCATCATGTGCGCGTGGGCCAAAATGGCCTGTTACCATGCTGTGTGTCTAAATTAAAAATGAAAAGGTCGGCCACTCCTGGGTTAAATGATAGGATTAATGGCTAGATTTATGGATCATTCATTGAAAGTTTAAATTTTTAGAGTTGGATAGACAGCACGGTAACAGGCCCTTCCTGACCCCATGCTTCCAAAATATCCCAATTATCCTACAAACACAGTACGTTTTTGAAGGCTGGGAGGAAAGCGACGGACGCAGAGAAAGCCCACACAAGCCACGGGGAGAATGTACTAGCTCCTTACAGAGAGCACAGTGTTCGAACCGCCACACATGCCATGCCACGCAACTCAAGATCTTTTTTTTAAATTTTATTTAATTTCACATATGCATTAAAACTCATACATAAATTTCTTGTTCAAAAATATTAAAAATCAATACATAGTGATTTTTGAAAAGAATTTTGCCCCCCATCATCCCCCCAACACCCCATTAGAAAAGAAGGGGAACAGAAAAGAAAGAAAAAAAGAATATCTGGATATTATTTATAAAAACTTACTAAATCTATCAAATAAAATCTTACTTATCTTAATTTCTAGGAGTCGGAAGATTCAGGTTGGGTGATTTCAACCCAATTCCTACAATTTGATTTCCAAATCTTTTGAAATATTTCAAATTTATTATATGTGAACCAGTGGTTTTCAGCCTTTTTCTTTCCACTCACATCCCACTTTAAGTAATCCCTATTCCATCAGTGCTTTGTGATCAGTAAGGGAATTGCTTAAGGTGGGACATGGGTGGAAAGAAAAAGTATGAAAACCACTGTTTTCATTGTCCTTCATGGACTCGTTATGTGCACGGTTTCACAACTCCAAAGGAAATGGACCAATGACGATTTTTCTCAAGCAAAATATTTCAGTAATAATTGGGTCTAGAGCAGTGATTCTCAACCTTCTCTTCCCACTCACCTACCACCTTAAGCAATCCCTTACTAATCACAGAGCACTGATGGCATAGGGATTACTTAATGTTGGATGTGAGTGGAAAGAAAAAGGTTGAGAACCAATTATGTAATCTTTTCAAGTGGTTTACGATGACCTATTTCAGTCTGGCCATCTATCCATTCCCAAATACGCATCTGATTTTCACGTTGCTGCCACACATTTTCTAGCTACACCTAAGGCTATTTTAATAAATTCTTTTTGATATTTATTTAATTTTAATTTCAATTCTGTGTCAAAAATATTTGGATCCTGAGGACACTTAACTTTTGTAACTCCTTCCAAAAATAAACCCAATTCTATCCAAAAGAGTCTTAATTTTGAACATTCCCACGTGGAGTGTTAAAGTACCTATTTCTTTATTACATCTAAAACATTTATCTGAAAATTTATAATTTAATTCATTTAATTTCTGTGGAGTAAGATATAGTTAATGTAAAAAAAATTATATTGTACCATTCTGTACCGGACATTATATGTATTTGTCATACTGTCCTGACAAAGTTCTAACCAAGTTTTGTCTTGAATATTTATTTTTAAATCTTTCTCCCATCTTGGTCTTGACTTAAGGACTCCTGTTTTATACATATCTTTTTGCAAAATTGTATACATAATTGAAATAAACTTTTTAATATTTTTATCTGTGATTAATTGTTTCAAATAACATTGTTCACTTAATATCAAATCTGGACCTAAATTATCTCTTAAATATGCCTTTAACTCCAACTCAAGTTCAAGTGCAAACTGAAGTATTTAAACCCTGGCAGTAAAAAAGCCTGGTACCATCAGGATAGAATAGAAAGTTACTTATAAGAGTTCTAAAAAAGTTCGTGCAGCTTATCGTTAGAAATTCAATACGATGTTGTTAAAAAAGTGGAATTTATTGAATATTTAAAAAACAAATCAATTTCTTTTTGGAAGAAAATGTTAACTCCGTTCAGAGTAAATTTATATTGTGGGATGCTATGAAAGCTTACTTGAGAGGTCAAATAATTAGTTATGCCTCTAAGGTTAAAAATAATTATTTGACCGAGAGCCTTGAATTAGAGAAACAGATTGGTGAATTAGAAAAGGAATTTCAGAGATGTGACCGAAAATCAGAAGATAGAGTTGTCTAGATTGAAATTGAAATACAATACATTGAAATCTTATCAATTTGAATGCTTGATTAATAGATCTAAACAACAGTATTTTGAATGGGGTGAGAAAGTGCATAAGGTACTTGCATGGCAGTTAAAGAAAGAAGAGGTATCAAGGGTTATTAATGCAATCAGATGAAATTCGACAGTTACTTACAAACTTCGTGAGATTAATGATGAGTTTCATTCATTTTATAAGAAATTATATACTTCTGAGGAAAAACAGGAGAGCGGATCGATTGACTCCTTTTTATCGATGTTGAAATTACTGGTACTAGGAGAAGAAGGCATATCGGCTCCTTTTACTGATTTAGAAATTAAATTGGCTATGTTGGAAATGCCGAATGGAAAATCACCTGGTGATGATGGGTTTTTGGTTCAATTTTATTAGGTATTTTATGATGATTTATCTACAGTGTTTGGAGATGTGTTACAACAGATTAAGGAACATTATGATCTACCTGAATCATGCTTTATTGGCTTAATTACTGTCATTCCTAAGAAGGATAGAGATCCGTTAAAGGTGCCTTCATATAGACCAATTTCTTTGTTAAATGTAGACTATAAAATAATAGCTAAAGTATTAGTGAATCGATTGGCTAAATTTTTACCTAAGTTGATATATGTTGATCAAACAGGTTTCATAAAGAATAGATATGCTTCAGATAATATTCTTTAATTGATTAGTTTGATTAATAAATATCACAGATATAACCATCCGATGGTGATATCTCTCGATGCAGAAAAGGCTTTTGATCGAGTTGAGTGGAACTTTTTATTTAAAGTTTTAGAGAAATTTAAATTTGGTTCTTATTTTATTGGTTGGATTAAAGCTTTATACAATAAACCAATAGCCAGGGTATTGACAAATGGTCAGATCTCGGAACCTTTTAAATTAACTCGTTCAACTCGACAAGGTTGTCCTTTGTCTCCAGCTTTATTGGCATTAGTAATTGAACCTTTAGCACAGCTGATATGACAAAATACACAGATACAAGGTATGTGAGTTTTAGATGAGGAGTATAAAATTAATCTATTTGCTGACGATGTGCTGGTGTATTTAACAAACCCAGCTCAGTCACTTTTAGACTTGAAGGAATGTTTAACACAATATGGATCTCTGTCTGGATATAAAGTTAATTGGGAAAAAAGTGAAATTTTATTGATAGGTGAAGGAGATTATTCAGTTTATAAGAATATTATTAATTTGAAGTGGACTGATCGAATTGAATATTTTGGTATAAATGTGGATGTTGATTATCAGTCTTTATATAAATTAAATTATGTACCATTAATGAAAAAGATCAAAGCTGATTTGATTAAGTGGAAGGATCTTCCTATAAATTTAATTGGAGGAATAAATACAATTAAAATGAATATCTTTCCACGTATACAATATTTGTTTCAGTCAATTCCAGGTTTACTTAATAAGAATTTTTTTCGAGATTTAAATAAAATGATTAGGGAATTTTTATGGAAGGGTAAATTTCCGAGAGTAGCTTGAATAAGTTAACTTGGAAATATGCATTTGGGGGATTACGTTTACCACATTTTCAAAATTATTATGAGGCAGCTCAGCTTAAATTTATTAGTTCATTAATGGATTTGGAACGGCCCCCTAGTTGGGCTAAAATTGAGATGGCGAATATTTCTGAATTTGAAATACATCAATTTTTGTTTCAGTGGAATTTAAATTTATTACAACAATATAATGTGCCCATACTAAAACATTTAATGAAGTTATAGATGAGGAAAAATAGAATGAAAGGTTCTAAGGGTAAATTATTGACTTTAACACTGTTATATAATAATCAACTTATTCCTTTTTCAATATATAATTAATGTTTATTACATTGGAAATCTAAAGGTATAAAAAACTTGGGGGATTGTTTTAAAGAAGGTAAATGTTTATCCTTTAATCAAATGAAGGAAGATTTTGGTATTAATGAGAATTCTTTATTCATTTATTATGAACTTCGATCCTTAGTAAAACAAATATTTGGTAGAGATATGATTTTACCTAAATTGACTAAATTTGAATCTTTTCTTGTGATTGTACCAAAGAAGGGATATATTTCATTGATGTAACAAATATTATCGGAAAGTATGGAAAAAAAAGGGATGGGATAGATCTAAGATTAAATGGGAAAAGGATATTGATCTTATTTTTTCTGAGGACAACTGGTTAGATATCTGTCATGATCGTGTTACTAGATTGATAAATGTTCATTATGCAATGGTTAATTACAATCTTTTACATCAATTGTATTGAACACCTGAAAAGTTAAAAAAAAATATATGGTTTTAGTGAATCAGACTCTTGTTTTAGATGTGGTAATTCGGTTGGAACTTTTTTTCATGCTGTTTGGTTATGTGTACATATACAATCTTTATGGAAAGCAATTCAATTGTTTTTGGAATATTTGTATAAGATTAAAATACGTCTAGACCCAACAATATTTTTGTTGGGTAAATTGAAGCCTTTGCAAGATTTGGGATTAGATAAATTTCAGATTGCTTTTGTATATTTAGCTTTATCTGTAGCAAAAAAAAAGTATAGCAAGTACATGGAAATATGCTAATGTGATTGATATTAATAGATGGTATAATGAGATGAAAACTTGTTTGGTAATGGAAAAACTCACACATGATAATTATTCTTTTTTTTCGTAATAAGTGGTCTTTATATTCAGAATATTTACATTTAAATTTACCTTGATTAGATTTTAGTAAATACATTTCAGTTTTTTTTCTCTTTGGCTCTCCTAAAGAGAGCTGGCTGAGAGGGGGAGTGGGGGAGGGTTCTTCTTTCTTTTTTTCTCTTCTTTTTTATATATAATTTTTTTATTGTTCACAATATGTACCTTTTTTCACTGTATGTAATAACCTTGTTGAACGAATAAATAAAGTTCTGAAAAAAAGGATAGAATAGAAAGTGTGAACTTAGTGGATTGTGTAAAAATTCATCTTGTTCACGAATATCTGAAATATTCCATACATGATTTGAGATTGTTAATAACCTCTTCAGAGATTTGACATTGTCAACAGAATAAATTTTTTTTAATTATTTTTTTTTACTTGCAGGAGAAAGATTTGGATTCTGGTCTCTTCCTCTCTTTAATCTGCTTCTTCTGTTGCCCCATCCTTTCTGATATCTGCAACTGTCTCCAGTCCTTCAAACCTGACCTCATTTCAGACCCTGCACAATTCTGTAAAAGTTCTTTAATACATGGTACTGTGACAGAGTGTTGGGAGATAAATTGGGAAAGGTTTGTTCGTGTAGGTCATATAAAAACACTTTAAAACAGATCATATTTGAAATAGTGCAGCTCTGCTTATGCTAGACTTGTCGGGGCCTCAGAGCCTTTACAAAAGCTTTGGAGAGTGCCCAAGAGACTTCACTAATGGATTGGTGTTTACAAAAATGAAAGAGCTTGTCAGAGCTGCAGATTGTCTACAGTGGAACTTGCTGTTCCAAGAGGTTAATGTGGTTTTTGCAAGAAGCAGAGAGAGTCAAAGAGGCTTTCTCTCAGAGAAAAAGAGAGAGAGAGAGAGAGAGAGAGAGAGAGAGAGAGAGAGAGAGAGAGAGAGAGAGAGATCGAGAGATCACTTCTACAGTGTTACAGCCAGCAGCAGCAACTGGAACAGGACAAGCTGGCAAGCTTGTGCAAATCCTTTTGGAAAACAGGTTGTGAGTTTTTAGTTCAGCCTGGTCAAAGCCCTTCTGGTTCATGCAAGAGGAGAGGACTGGCTGTCTAATGTTTCACTTGAAATAAGAAAATCAAAAAGGAACTCTGTGGTGACCTGAAAGAAAGAGGTTATCATCTGGAGAACCCCCAGGGGGCAAGTTTCTTCGGCAAGACACTGAAGTGGCTGATGGAAGTAAATCAGTTGTGGGTGTCCTGGAATAACAAATCTCTCTCTGAAAACCGACAAGAATCTTCCTGAGCAGTAACCATTTACCTTTCAAGCACCAGATCCTGGTGAACTTTATACATATTAAATTCTGTGCACAGTCTAAGAATTTCCTGCAACCAATGAACTTGGAGGAATGAGAAGTTAGATTGAACTGTGAACCAAAGAACTTTTCTGAACTTACACACACACTACAGAGACGTGCTCTTAGTATTAGAAGGGGGTTAAGTTAGGTTAGTTAAGTTAAAGTGTGATTCTGTTTTCATGTTAAAAGGTAATTAAAAGTAACGTTTGTTTAAGTAACCACTTGTCTTGGTGAATATCTATTGCTGCTGGGTTTTGGGGTCCACTGGGCTCGTAACAGAACAGAAGCTAAAACAATGGCCAATCGGACTGAGAATACTTAAAGGTAGCACCCGACTGATTGACATGTTTGAAGATAAAAGTCAACAGTTGTCCTTCAATAAATCATGAAAGCCTCCAAATGCCACGATTGTAGTAAAAAACACAAAGTGCTGGTGGAACTCAGCAGGTCTTGCTGTGTCCATCGGAGGAAGATACATAACTGACATTTCAGACCTGAGCCCTTCTTCAAGAAATGCAAAAGTGCTGGTGGAACTCAGCAGGTACGGCAGCATCCACAGGAGGAAAAGATCAACGATTCGGGCCTGAACCCTTCCCCAAAGAGTGCAGAAATGCTGGAGCAACTCAATAAGTCTCATAGCGTCCATTGGAGGTAAAGATATGTAACCAACATTTCGACCCTGAAGTCCTTCTTGAAGGCGATTTCAATCCCCGCCCAACGTCTTAAACAGATGATATTGAAACCTTGCCAGAACAACAGCCAATCAGATTGAAGATTCTTTAAAGTAGCACTTGATTGATTGAAAAATTTTGGAGAGAACCGTCACCAATTGTCATGCATTGATCCTTTGAAGACCTTTCTCCAAGTGAAAGTTGCAGTCCGTTTAGAACAAGATGTTTTTTTTAACACTGAAACTTCTTATTTTAAGGAGGAAGTGGTTAAGATCTGAAGTGAATTGAGTGGGCACTTGACAGAGAGTGGTAAAGAGTGGGGCGAAAGGGACCGACAGAATCACCTGAATAAGAACCAGGGTAGCCTCACAGAAATGATTCTATCAGCTTTCCGACTAAATTATAAATAGGTTACGAGCCATTTCATGAGCAGGACCCGCAAGTTAACTCTCATATGCAAAGTTAAAGGGCAGGAGGACATTACGATGTGAAGTGTTACAGTGAAAAGATCAATCAGTACATGGCAAGGGCAACATGTGTTCACTATTGTGGGGTTCATTCAGGAGCCTGATGGGTGCATGGACAAAGCTGTCTATGAACTGTTGGTGCGCGATTTGACCCTCTCCATCCTTCCCCCTCACGGGAGGATAGAGAAGAGAAGGCATTTGGAATTTGATGGTTTTTTCCGTACATTAGCAGCGGGAAGTGCAGGTGGGGCTGACGGAATGGAGGGAGATCTGCGTGATGTTCTGAGCTGCATTCCCTCCCTCCTAACTTTGGATATCAACACCGTGTCTTACCCTCCTTCATTGACCATGGTCCCTCAAAGTCACCGAACTGAATCATTTTAACTCAATTTCTCTTTCACCACTTTAATTTCCAGTTTCCCTCTGCAGTAAAATGCCTGTTATCCAGAGTTCAAACAACTGGGAACCTTAAACAACCAGCCAAATAAATTGCAGAAAATAAATGGGTAAAAATTGGTGCCCCCTCCATCCCCCACTGTTAGTTTTCCATTCACGCAACACGCAGACTCAAGCAACCAGAAAACTCACTTATCCGGCATCTACTCGCCCCCATAGGAGCCGGATACCAGGGGTTTTACTGCATTTCTAGTGACTATAGATTATTTTTTGAATTGCAATTCACTGGGGAGAAAGGGTGAAGAAACCTTGCAGTCGCTGGGTCTTTTGGTGAAAAGTCAAGTGTGAAATTCCCATCATGGTTCTTCACAGAATGTGTTACCACACTGTTAGTATTAAACATTACATCAATATCAGTGCTGGAACTCATTCATTATTACACCGATAAGTAGAAATTCTGCCTGGCCCACAGGAAAAAGAGTCTTAGGGTTGTACGTGATATCACGTATGTACTTTGACTAACAGACTAGTGAACAGCCAACAACCTGCATCTGAGCATCAAAAAAACCAAAGAGATGGTTGTTGACTTCAAGAGGACCATGGGGGGACTACGCTCCGGTGATGCTGCTTGCTGCAGATCCTAGCATTCGCACTCTCTCTATCTCTTTGTTTTATTTTCTGTTTGATTTCTCCAATATCCCTTCTTAAGGAAGAGCTCAGCCTTGCTTTTTTGAGAATGTTCCTCATGTCTACGAGGTCATCTCCTCTGATGACTTCCTATTTTAACACAGTAAAACTCCCGGTATTCAGGCCCTATGAGGATTGGTAGATGGCAGATAAATGAATTTTACAGTTGCTTGAGATTGCATGTTGTGTGAATAGCGAACGAATTGCTCATACAAGCGCCAGTTTTAAACTTCCGGGTTTTCTTTAACCTATTCATTTTCCATGATATTTTAGTCAGCTGCTTGGTTGCTTGAACTCTGGGTAACGGGCATTTTACGGCATATGTCGACTGTCTCCTCTATGGAGCCCCCTGTAATTGAGTCCAGCTGGATTGGTAGAAGCTCGCTCAGATGAGAATTAAAGACCAATTTTTTAAATGGTTGTTGTCCTTTTCCAGGGTAGGGGAGTCTAAAACTCGGGGTTGTAGATTAATTTGGATGTAGCTTTAAATGATCGGATTTGACTTCTATCATGTTGTAACCAAAATGTAATTTAAGAAAAAAACACAAAATGGCACAGATTTAAAGTGGGAATGATTTAATAAGGTACCGGAGGTGGGTATGTGGGTGGTGGGTATGTGGGGCCATCTGCAAGTGGAATTGATAGAGACCAGGACGATTACAACCTTTGTGAGACCACTTGGATAGACATGCAGGCAATTTAATCTACCTCTGGTTGACAACAGGACAGGCTTCAACTAATCAGGTCAAACAGCCTATTTCTGCACTGACTCTACAATATGCCCAAGTTCCAGACAATATTTTTTTTGTGTGTGTGACCCACAGCAAAGTAACAGCCCCTTCTGGCCCAAGAACCCACGCCAGCCAAATATCCTACTTAATCTGCAATCCCCATATGTTTTTGAAGGGTGGGAGTAAACCAAAGTATCTGGAGATACCCACATGGAGAATGTACAAACTTCATGCTGACAGTGACGGATCACACTGACCGTTAGAGCAACTATGAAGCAATCCCTTGGATTGAAGCAGAGTTCAAGTTTATTACCACCTGACTGTAAGGATACGATCAGATGTTTCTCCAGGCTCAGGAACAGGGAAGAACATTGACATTCAGCTTCTCAACTTGTGGTCCCCGCTAACGTGTCCCCCAATTCTGTCCATATTCCTTATATCTGTGATTTAACAAAAAAATCTATCTCAGTTGTAAATGAACATCGCCCATCCAAGTCAACAGACAAAGGGATAGGTGGGTTTGTCTGCCAAGGTCACAACTCATCCTGAAAGTCACGTAAATTATTCCACTGATAATTCTTCTCATTTTGATTTAGTGCATTTACTTTAATTTCCCACTCACCTTGCAACATTAAATAGCATATCCTAGGTGAGTAAACAACTGACTAACCTATTACATTTGGGAATAGTTGGTAATTATCAAGTCTGTCTACTGCGTGTAAAAGTGATTAATGAACAGGAGCAGTTTTGAAAACTCAACACCTACAATTAAAATGGCCGATCCATTTACAGGGGTACCTTTTTTGTTCCTCACTGATTATTGAAACCCTTATTCACAAGATACAGTTGCTTCTGGCAGGTCATGTTATGCCGACCTACAGTAGAGGTTCCAATTGCTCAGTGGTTGGAACACTGGTCCTCTAAACCAGGGGTTTCACGTTTGATCCTTGCTGGGGCCTCATATCAGTGAGGGACACTGAACAAAGTGGCGATTCTCTATCGTCCTTATGGTAGATGTAGTTAAAGAATTTCATGAATGTCACATTCTAAATGTAACGTGACAATAATGGAACGTTTCCCTTTTATGTTAATCCTTCCCTACCTCACTCCCATAACCCTTTATTAACATCCGTGTGCCTGTTTGAGTCTTTTGAATGTACCAGCCTCCACCAGCATCCACGGCAACACCTTTGAGGCACCCACCACTCTCTGTGTTTATAAAAAATGTACCTCTGCCATCTCCTCCAAACCTTCCTCCTCTCATCTTAAACTGATATCCCCTGGTATTTGCTGTTGTCGCCCCAGGGAATGGGTGCTGGCTGTCCATCCCACCCTATCTAAGCACTTCATAAACATGAGTAGGCTCTTCCCCTTGAGGGTAGGGGAGATTGGAATGAGGGGTCATAAGTTAAGGGTTAGGGGGCAAAGCTTTAGAAGTAACATGGGAGGGGGCTTCTTCACTCCAAGAGCGGTGGCTGAGTGGAATGACCTTCCGGAAGAGGTGATTGCAGCAGGGTCGATTCTGTCATTTAAGAGGAGGTTGGATGAGTGCATGGATGTGAGGGGGTTGGAGGGTTATGGGCAGGGAGCAGGTAGGTGGAACTAGTGGAGATCACTTACATCGGTGCAGACTAGAGGGGCCGAAATGCCCTGTTTCCATATTGTAATTGTTATATGGTTATATAATCTTATACCCCTTTACAGTAAGAGCATCTTCACCAGCGGGACTACAGTAATTGGAAGAGGAGAGCTCATCACCATCTTCTCAAGGACAATTAGAGAGATAACTTTGCCAAATCCTAAAAATGAGTTAGAGCTAAGTGCAGCCATTCAACTGAAACTGCATTTGTTTGATCTCGGGGAGATGAAGTGTCAAAGCCAAGCTTAGTTCATCCACATAATTGAAATATTTGGGATAAGTTTTTAACCTCAAAGTTCAACATTGTGACATTGTAAAGATCACAAGATAAAGGCACAGAAGCAGCCCATTCGGCCCATCTAATCTGCTCTGCACATTCAACCTGAGCTAAACAGTTCTCACGTCTAGTTCCAAATTCTGGCCTTTTCTGCATTTCTCTTGATACCCTGACTAATTAGATACCTGTCAATCTCCTCCTTAAACTCCCCCAGTGATCCGGGCTCCACAGCTGTACGTGGCAACAAATGCCACAAATCCACGACCCTCTGGCTAAAGAAATTTCTCCTCATCTCGGTTTTAAACGGGTACCTTCTAGTTCTGAGATCATGCCCTCTTGTCCTGGATTCATCCACCAAGGGAAACATCTTATTCCCATCGACTCTGTCCAATCCTTTCAGCATTCTAGATGTTTCTATGAGATCCCTTCTCATTCTTCTCTACTCCAGTGAATAGAGTCCAAGCTCTTAATGCAAAGTTACAGGGAAAGGTTGTGCAGACTGGGGCTTTTTTCTCTGGAGCGTAGAAGATTGAGAGGGGACTTGATAGAGGTGTTTAAGATTTTAAAAGGGAAAGACAGAGTCAATGTGGATAGGCTTTTTCAATTAAGAAAGGGGGAGATTCAAACTAGAGGACATGGTTTAAGATTGAAGGGGGAAAATTATAAGGGGAACATGAGGGGAAATCTCTTTACGCAGAGGATGGTGGGGATGTGGAATGAGCTTCCGGCAGACGTGGTCGAGGCGGGATCATTGGTTACATTTAAGGAAAGTCTGGATCGTTACATGGATAGGAGGGGACTAGAGGGGTATGGACCGGGTGCTGGTCAGTGGGACTAGGAGGGTGGGGATTTGCTACGGCATGGACTAGTAGGGCCGAACTGGCCTGTTCTGTGGTGTAAGTGGTTATATGGTTATATGGTTAAAGCTCTCATCCAAAACTGGAAAGGCAACTCTACACCAAAAAACTACTGGACAACACAGAAAGGAGCGAGATAACAAGCCTTCTTTGCAAATTATGGTCCACTGGGAGCATTGAATGAGTTAACATTGTAGTTCAGAAATACAGGAAGATTCCAAAGATGTTAAATCTGCTCCCTTGCAAAGCAAAACTCTGCTCCTGGGGATTGCAACAACACCGTCCAATACTTCTATGTTTCTTTTTTTATATGTACTTTTTTGGACATACAGCACGTAGCTGGCCGTTTCGGCCCATGAGCTTGTGCTGTCTCATTACACGCAATTGACCTACAACCACTCCCCCCCCCCCATACGTTTTTGAATAGTGGGTTGAAACCAGAGCCCCTGGAAGAAACCCACTCAGACACGGGGAGAACATACAAACTCCTTACAGACAGCCCCAGATTAAAATCCTGGACGCTGGTGCTGGAACAGTGTTGCGCTAACTGTGCCACCCAATTTCGTTATATATAAAGTCCTCTGTTACAGACACCATTCAGGGTACAGTGATCAGAGTCTGCATGAAAGATCTTGAAAGCTCAAGCCAGGTAGGATCAAAGTTGAAAATTCAATCTATTTAATCTCTTTAGATTAATTTCCCTCTAGCAAGTGTTCCTTCAAGCCTTGGGCAGCAGAATACTATAAGCAGATTGAGTGTCCGTCACTCTTCATCCCATCCCGTCACACAAAATGACAGGGAGGGCAGGATTAACAAGGAGATATCATGTCCCCAAAAGGGCTGTCAAATGGAATTAGCTGCAGAGTGTAGGAAAATTCAGTAAAACTTCCCATTTACAGCACGTGTGGGGTTTAGAAGATGTCAGGTAAGTCAATTTTCCGGTTGCCTGAGATTGCATGTTGCGTGATTGGCGAACTAGAGCCCGCTGAACAACTTATTTATACCTACGACTGTGTGGCTCGCTATGTCAATAACACCATCTAGCCCAGTGTTTCTCAACCTTTTTCTTTCCATTCACATACCTCTTTAAATATTCCTTATGTCGTAAGTGCTCTGTGATTAGTAAGGTGGGATGTGGGTGGGAAGGGAAAGTTGAGAATCACTGCTCTAGACCCGATTGTTACTGACTGAAATATTTGGCTTGAGAAAAATTGTCATTTGCCCATTTCCTTTGGAGTTATGAAACCGTGCACATAACGAGTCAAAGAGTTACGATTAAAACAGTGGGTTTCAAACTTTTTCTTTTCACCCACATCCCACCTTAAGCAATCTCTTACTAATCACAGAACACCTAGGGCATAGGGAATACTGAAAGTGGTATGTGAGTGGAAAGAAAATGGATGAGAACTATTGATCTACAAATTTGCCAACTATACCACAGTAGTGAGTTGTATAAAGGAAAGGGATAAGTCAGTGTACAGGATGGAGATTGAAAACTTGGCTGAAGGGTGCACCAACAACAACCTTGCACTCAATGTCACCAAAACTAAGGAGCTGATTGTTGACTTCAGGAAAGGAAAGCCAGAGATGTACAATCCAGTTGTCATTGGGGATCAGAGGTGGAGAGAGTGAGCAAATTTAGGTACTTGAGAGTCACTGTCTCAGAAGATCTTTCCTGGACCCAAGACACCAATACCATCATGAACAAAGCACGTCAGCACCTCTACTTCCTCAGAAGTTTGTGGAGGTTTGGTGTGACATTATAAACCCTGGCAAATTTCTCCAGAGGTGTGGTGGAAAGGGTGTTGTCTTGCTGCATCACAGCCTAGTATGGGAACACCAATACCCCTAAGCGTAAAGCCTTCCAACTGTAGGATACATAGCCCAGAGCATCACAGGCAAAACTGAGACTATTTACAGAGAAAACTGCTGTCAGAGAGCAGCAGCAATCATCAAAGACCCTTGCCACCCAGCACAAGTTGTGTTCTCGCTGCTGCCATCAGGAAAGAGGCCTAGGTGCCATAAGACTCAGACCACCAGGTTCAGGAACAGCTGCTACCCCTCCACCATCAGACTCCTCAACAACAAACTCAATCAGGGATTCTTACTTATGCACTTTATTGATTTTCTTTAAAAATTCTCCTTCTCTTGAACAATCAGTTTGTTTTCATCCGTTATCTGTTTACAGTTCTTTTATTTGTTGACATGTTCACACGATGTACAGTTTAATTTTGCACAACCAATCAGTAGCAATTCTGCTGTACCCGCAAAAGAAAGGAATCTCCAGGTTGTACGCGCTCTGACAATAAATCTGAAATCTGAAATCTGAAATCTGAGTCGAAGGTGACAATTTAAAATTGTTGTATTTTTTTTCTCTATTTAATTCCCCATTTTTCTTTTGCTGGTTGCTTGAATTCGAGATAATAGGAATTCTACTATAAACAGTGATCTCATTAAAGCTAGATCATGGGTGGGATCATTGTTTGCTTTGTTTCAAGGTGGGGATGTGGCTGTGAGGTATGTAAATAATGTTTTTGATTGATGCACAAGAGACTGCAGATTCAGGGATCTGGATCAACAATCCACTAGTGGAATTCAAAGCAGTATTTGCGTGTGTGTGTGTGTGTGTGTGTGTGTGTGTGTGTGTGTGTGTGTGTGTGTGTGTGTGTGTGTGTGTGTGTGTGTGTGTGTGTGTGTGTGTGTGTGTGTGTGCGTGTGTGTGCGTGTGTGTGTGTGTATGTGTGTGTGTTAGCATGTTTTTGATAGGTATGTATGCATGTGAGAGAGGTTGCTCTGTTTGTGTATTCATACATGTGTGTATGTCAAGGTTTTGGGGCTGAACCATTCGTCCAGAGTGAGGGCAAAAAAGGGAGGTAGCCAGCAGAATGGGGACAGGGTGAGAGAAGTTGAACAGGGGCCAGTGGAGGACTGCTGAACCAGGGAGAGGTGAAGGATGATGGACAGAGGCAGGTGACAGACAAAGGGAGGGAAGGAGAGAGAGAGGGGGGGGCAAGAGAGGTAAAGGAAGATGAACTACCTAGGGTGGTGGGCGGGGGTGGAGAGAGTGGAGACAAGGGATGCTAGGGCTGGAATCTGATAGGAAGAGAGGGTGACAACAGTGACACGAGGACCAGATCGATCTGAAGTGGTGATGGAGGGGGTGAGGGGGAAGGAATCCAGGGGTAATGTAGGTGGAAGAAGATGGAACCAAATTGGGAGGGGGATGAAAATAAGTTGGGGGGGTGGGAGGGGGAGGAGCTGAGTGAGGACGAGTGTCAAAGGGGACTAAAACGGAGCGGATGCGGAGGGGAAAGGGGGAAGAATAGAAGCAGCTGAGAAAAAGAGAGATTCCCTGAGATTGGAAAAATCAGAGCCGAGAGGAGAGATTTCTCTGCTTAGAGCAATGGTTCTCAACCTTCTTTTCTCAGCTCATATACCACCTTGTGTAATCCCTCCAAAACCACGGAGCACCTATTGCATCCTCTGTGATTAGTTTTTTGTTCCTTTTAAAAATATTTTTATTGATTTCGCTAACAATACATTGGTACGGTACAATTATGGAAGGTGCTGCAGAAATAAAGATTAAGAAAACACCTGCAAGCATACAAATGAATTCCAAAGCACAGCCTTTAATAAAGAAA